>NC_142929.1:76033095-76138095 GCF_046866305.1 Octopus bimaculoides | reverse complement strand
AACTAAGACTATGGAGAGCATCCAGCAAATAGCTAACTACATCCACCAGAGTATTAAAGTTACGATAGACTACCCTACAAAACACCCTAACCATAGATTACCTGTATTAGATACTGAACTCTGGCTAGAAACTAAGAACAATAAAACCAGAATCCTCCATTCACACTATACAAAACCTATGGCCTCCAAATACCTGATCCACCGGAACTCGGCTATTGCGGACAATGCCAAATTCAACATATTGATGGCAGACCTCGTCAGAGTAATGCGAAATGTCTCCTGCATGTGCGACCCTACAGAATTAAAGAGACATATACAACATTTCGTCCACCGCATGCAGTTCTCAGGTTACAGCCATAAAGAAAGGATCAGGGTATATAAAGGAGCTATGAAGAAGTTTGAAACAATCAAACGCAACGATAGGAATGGGATTTGCCCACTCTATAGGAGCAAATCATGGAACACCATAGAAAGGACTAAGAAGAAAATAGGGAAGGCAAGCTCATGGTACGATAGCCACAAGTACCAGAGCGTCATGTTCGTCGACACCACCCCTAGAGGCGAACTGGCGTACCGCTTTAGAAGGGCCCGAGACAAACTTAAGCTAAGAATTAAGGTTGTTGAAAGGCCAGGCAACCCTATTAAATCCCTTATCAGTAGAACATACCCTTTCAGTAGAACCCCCTGCACTGATAGGAACTGTATCGTATGTAGATTTAGCCCACAAACGAACTGTAAAACCAGAAATGTGGTCTATAGTATAAGATATACAGAGGGACGATGCAGAAATAAGACAATCACATATGTAGGCGAAACAGCAAGGAGCATAGGGGAGCGGGCAAATGAACATTGGAGGGAACTTAAGGAAGGGAAGAACTCATCAGTTCTGTACCAGCACGCTGAGCAAGAACATAGAGGCTCAATCAACAACATAGAAATTAAAATCTTATCTACACATAGCAGTGATGCAGCACTTAGACAAATTACTGAAGCTACACACATAATAGAAGAGAAACCTAGCCTGAATAGGAAACTAGAATGGAACACTAACACACACCACTAACAAACCACAAACTACAACATGTGACATGTTACCCATAAACCAATAATAATATGAACAAAATATAATACAATACATAGATAAACAAATGGAATTAAATACTACATCCGTTAACAAAATTTAATTAAACACAAAAAAAAAACACAGACATGAACAAATAAATAAATAAAAACAAATACAAACGAACATGTATTAACAGAGAATATAGGTGATACAGACACTCCCCATACACACACATGCACTTACAAAAGACACAGACACATTGAAGGACACGCATGCGTAGACACATACAATAGGAATACAAAATGGCTGATAGTTAGCAAGGTGAGACACACATAAGAAAGAAGGAAACAAAGGACCACTGATGAGGTCACAGAAGTGTGACGAAAGAACTCTGGCCGAAATAAGATTAAGATTAATGTAATATAAAGCTGAAGCAAATTAACACCAAATATACAGTGCGTGTGTTTTTATTGGCTAAACTGGCAATATGACCATCCCCAAATACAACAATATATATATATATATATATATATATATATATATATATATCATCATCATCATCGTTTAACATCCGCTTTCCATGCTAGCATGGGTTGGATGATTTGACTGAGGACTGGTGAACCAGGTGGCTACACCAGGCTCCAATCTGATTTGGCAGAGTTTCTACAGCTGGATGCCCTTCCTAACGTCAACCACTCCAAGAGTGTAGAGGGTGCTTTTACGTGCCGCCGGCACGAAGGTCAGTCAGGTGGTACTGGCAATGGCCACGCTCAAAATGATGTATTTTACGTGTCACCTGCACAGGAGCCAGTCAATCGGCACTGGCAATGACCTCGCTTGAATGTCTTTTCACATGCCAGGAAGGTAACGATCATGCTGGTACTATTTACATGCCACCGGCACGGAAGCCAGACAGCTGCTCTGGCAACGATCATGCTCGGACAGTGCTCTTAGTGCTCCACTGGTACAGGTGCCATCACAATTTCGCTTACCCCAACAGGTCTTCGCAAGCCGAGTTTAGTGTTCCTACAAATTTTGTTTGATTTCGATTTCACTTGCCTCAACAGGTCTTCGCAAGCGGAGTTTAGTGTCCAATGAAGGAATGTTACGCATAAGTGGGCTGGCTACATCCCTGGCAGAGGCCTTGGATCTTGGTCTCACTTGGCTTGCCGGGTCTTCGCATGTACAGCATATTTCCAAAGGTCTCGGTCACAAGTCATTGCCTTGGTGAGGCCTAATGTTCGGAGGTCGTGCTTCACCACCTCATTCTAGGTCTTCCTAGGTCTGCCTCTTCCACGGCTTCCCTCAACCGCTTGGGTGTGGCACTTTTTCACACAGCTATCCTCATCCATTCTCGCCACATGTCCATACCAGTGCAATCATCTCTCTTGCACGCCACAACTGATGCTTCTTAGGTTCAAATTTTCTCTCAAGATACTTACACTCTGTCGGGTATGCACACTGACATTACTCATTCATTGGAGCATACTGGCTTCATTCCTTGCGAGCTTACGCATGTCCTCAGCAGTCACGGCCCATGTTTCACTGCCATGTAGCATGGCTGTTCGTACACATGCGTCATACAGTCTGCCTTTTACTCTGAGTGAGAGGCCCTTTGTCGCCAGCAGAGGTAAGAGCTCTCTGAATTTTGCCCAGGTTATTCTTATTCTAGCAGCTACACTTTCAGTGCGCCCACCCCTACTACTAACTTGGTCACCCAGATAGCGAAAGCTATCAACTACGTCTAGTTTTTCTCCCTGGAATGAGACAGAAGTTGTTTTCTGCACATGCATATATATATATATGTATGTATGTATGTGTATATATATATCATCATCATCATCATCATCGTTTAACGTCCGCTTTCCATGCTAGCATGGGTTGGACGATTTGACTGAGGACTGGTGAAACCGGATGGCAACACCAGGCTCCAGTCTAATTTGGCAGAGTTTCTACAGCTGGATGCCCTTCCTAACGCCAACCACTCAGAGAGTGTAGTGGGTGCTTTTACGTGTCACCCGCACGAAAACGGCCACGCTCGAAATGGTGTCTTTTATGTGCCACCCGCACAAGCCAGTCCAGGGGCACTGGCAACGATCTCGCTCGAAAATCCTACGGGAGCCAGTCAGGCGGTACTGGCAACGGCCACATATATATATATAACAAAAGAGGGGGTGAGTTTCCACACAGGAAAAAATATAGGAAAATGTGTTGTTGAAAATGCACCTAAATTTCAAAAATTCATAAATGTTTAAAATACATTTATTTACATATATACCAAACTAGTTTCAACAATATTTTTTGTTTATCAATGGTAAAAGTTTAAAATTATGAATTAGAAAAACATTTTCAAGAGTTTCAATGTTGACAAATTAAAATGTTCAAAACATGTAAATTTAGCATTATGAATTAGGAGAACAAGTACAAGTTTAAATGTTCATAGCAGTCAATAATATTAAAACTGTATATCGGTTTGTTTGAATGTACGAAGCTCATTAATATTAGTGGTGATCGACAAGTAATACTGAGTTAAGAGGGAACAAACAAGGGAGAAACGAAAATAGTAAAAAAAAGGAATTTGGTTTACAGTTTCTCTGATCCTCTTCCCATAATGCATCTACATTCTGTGTCAAACAATCTCCCTGAGAACTACTTTAAGCGTATGTGTGTCTGTTGAGTGCTCAGCCGCTTACACATTAATTTCACAAGCAAGCAGTTCTGTTGATAGGATCAAATGGAACCCGTGTTGCTATAAACAATGGCGTCCCATATTTGGGAATGATCATATTTTTTGCCACATGCACTATATGCTTGTTCTTCACTTCAGCATTGTTGTTATTCTTATTTTAGTGTCCTTTGTCTGAAATCTTTCCATCACACATTTTGTGACCTTTTCAATGACTCTCCATGCCACATGTCTCCTCCTGTTCTATTTAGTCCGTTCTGGTTATGGGGACATATTACCCTTCTTGGAAACAAGTGAGGATTAACAACAGAAAAAATATCCAGCTGTAGAAAATTGACTTCAATAAACTGTCTGACAAACACAGCAGAAAACAAATAATGATGAATTTGAAAGACACTAAGCAAAGATTCAAAACTGTAGATTACCAACTCAAAACCAGGTTTGGTACCAACAGAAGCAGGTTGGTAAAAAGGCTTAAATACAATGTTTTGTCTATTGCGCACAGAATCACTTCTGGGGAACTTCACCACATTCTTTAAAAAATGCATCTTGCTAATAATTAATACCTAATGATCTTCAAATGTTGAGCCTCACAGAGGCAATGACTAGTGACAGAGACTTTTGGCAATATGCTGGGCTGAGAATACTCGTCAAGCCAAGTCAAATCATACTCAGCCATTGCTGGTGTCATGTAAATGTTACCCATGAAATTGTAATCGTGGCCATTACCCGGTGTCATGTAAATAGCACCCATGCCAGTGGCACATAAAAAGCACCCATTACACTCTTGGAATGGTTGGCGTTAGGAAGAGCATTCAGTTATAGAAACCACACCAAATCAGACTGGAACCTGGTGCATCTCCCCAGCTTACCAGTTCCAATTAAGCCATCTAACCCATGCCAGCATGGAAAACAGACGTTAAATGATGATGATGAAAATATAACAAACTGCTTTCTAAAAAGCATAACACCATCATCATAGTTAACAGGTGTAGTAAGAAGTTGTAGGGAAAACTCAACTGCAGAAGGTCTTCAGAGAACCCCTGTCTCATACAAATGTTTTGGCCCTCAACTCTGGATACATGTCTACTGCCACATTCTGTCTGCATTGCAACTTGTATATTCCTGGGCAGTTAAGGAGCCCCAAAGCCAAGGTGCCTTGGATATCATAACCAGTTTGGACTGAGACACTTGTTGAATGTAGGGTAAATTATTCCTTCTGAAGTTCACTTTCATTCCTCTTTCACCAGATCTAGCTAGAAATGTTCTCAGCTACTTCAATCACTGCCTAAAAAACTTTGGTTCTCTTTCTCCCAGAAATTGAGATCATAGACAGATTTACCAATAAACATGATATCTTTTTACAAACCCAATTCTCAGAGTAAAACTTGCTTGGCACACTAAGAATCAGATTTCTCTTAAGTCAAGAAATATTTCAGACCTGCGTAAATTGATTTACAACTCTCTTGAGAGATTACTACTGAGTTGAAAGCATCTGTCAAAGCACCTGTACATGAAGTAACTTCTGTACTTTCAAGACAAATGCACTAGACTATTTTCCTTACTATTTACTTTCTCCAGCACTGCAAAAGATTTTGATACCAACCCGCCTGAGACCACCCCAAGTTCTATAACATAAGTTTACTATTTTAAAGTGGTCTAAATTATAATCTTCCACGAAAACATTGTTAAATTGTTCCAGGCCCCAGCTTAATAATTAGAAAGTTATTTTACTAAATTTTTCATTATTTTAAAAATTAACTGAAACAAAGGCATCAGCCATGTCTCAAATTCATTTGACTTTCTATAAACCAAAATGTTTCATTGATTTTCTATATGTGGAATGATACAACTTGTTTGCTCTCCTGTTGAACTAATTTCTTATGTCAAGGTAGAAGGCAAGGCTTATGAAAAGAAGATAAAAAAAAACATTTCTTGCATTAAGTGTTTCACAAAGGATATACATTTGTCACACACATTTACATTACAAAACATTGACTTAAAACTGGGAGTGTTGGTATGTGTGCGTACATATATACATACATACATATATAATATATTGTTGTATTTTGGAATGCTCATTTTTTTTTTTTTTTGCCAAATAAACACATGCACTATATATCTGTTCTTAACTCATTTATTACTGTTCTTATTCTAACTCAAGTCTATTGTCCAGAAATCTTTCATCACTCATCTGTGACCTCTTCAGCATCACTTTCTGTCCTCGTGTGCTCCTGCTCCGCTTAGTCCATGGACTAAGCAGAGCGGGAGCACTCATGAAGATGGAAAGTGTTGCTGAAGAACAGTAATAAACAAGTGAAGAACAAATATATAGTGCATGTGTTTATTTGGAAGAAAAAAAAAAAAAAAAGAAGACCATCCTGAAATACAACAATGTCTGCTTCAACACATGATTTCACATCAGGAATCTTACAAAACAAATTCATAAACATTATTTATATTTGACAGATAGTTGTCCTCATCTTGTTTGTTGTTAACACAACGTTTTGGCTGATACACTCTCCAGCATTCATCAGCTGTCTTGGGGAAATTTTGAACCTGGGTTCTCATTCCTAAGGTATTTTTCACTGTTATTATTATTATTATTATTGTGCCAGAGTGGCTGGCATTAGGATGATCATTATTATATATCTATGTATACATACATGCAGACACACACATATACATATATAGATAGATTACTCTTTTACTCGTTTCAGTCGAACCGCTAAGTTACGGGGACGTAAACACACCAGCATCGGTTGTCAAGTGATGTTGGGGGGCACAAACACAGATACACAAACATATACACACACATACATATATATACATATATACGACAGACTTCTTTCAGTTTCTGTCTACCAAATCCACTCACAAGGCTTTGGTCGGCCCGAGGCTGTAGTAGAAGACACTTGTCCAAGGTGCCACGCAGTGGGAATGAACCCAGAGCCATGTGGTTGGTAAGCTAGCTACTTACCACACAGCCACTCCTATAGATATGTATATAAATATATATAGATATGTACATATATATATATATATATATATATATATATATATATATATATATATATATATATATATATATACATATATATAGGAGAAATAAAAGTTGAAAATGCACTGAGAATAGCTAAAATATTTTTTATCAATATATTCAAAGTTTTAACCAGTTTCACTGTTTACTTTGATTTTCAATAAGTTCAAATACAAAGACGTGGTTTATGTTGCAGCTGTCTTGCTTTTGATTACATGGCTCAAATTAGTATATCTTTTGAATAGGATTTGATTGGTAGAGGATAGTCATATGACTGCTCATAGAAATTTTTGTAGGTTCCTCACTATGTCCATGTGTTAGTATCAAGTGACAATGTTTGGTGCCATAAGTTGAGGCTGACACGGTTGACTGCACATGTCCAAACAATCCATGCTCTGAATGTTTTCTGTCAAGTGTTTGTAGAGAATGAACACATAATTAAGTTTATAACCTTTTGTGTGTTTCCCTGCTACATTCGTGCATTTATGTCCCATGACAGTATATTCTGTGCCTAAAAAGAAAGGCACTCCAAATTTCATCTGCTTGGTGGGAGAGTGGATAGGAGTCATTTGTATGTAGTCCAGTGACTAAAATTTTAGGTTGTTAGCTGTGTAGGTTCCTCATAAATGGCAAAATGAATTTGGTAGAATGAATTTTGTGTGTGAATAGTTATTTGTGTATGTACTCTGTTAAAGTTTGTTAAGTCTTAGTTTGTATCTTTGTATGAAAGCATTTTCTTTGTTTATCCATGCTTCATCTGTGCTATTCCCTAATTAAAATGAAATATAGAACAATATTTCAGAGTTCTGTAGAAAACTACACCTAACAGAGGAACTGTATAATAAAGAAATCAGGGATGATTCAATTGTAAGAAACAAGAGCAATTACAAGCCTATGAAACCTAAGAATAAAGCTTTAGATAAATTTTGTGATATTATTTCTATCTTCACTTACAAAGAACTGCCACACCCTAAAATCAAGCTCAATACAAGTCGAAAAGAATGGGATATTACACGTGAACTGAAAAACAATAACGACATTATAATTAAGGAAGCAGATAAGAGAACTGCAATACAGACCGTCTTCATTTAACGACCAAGATACGTTCCAAAAGCCCCGTCATTAAGCAAATTCGTCATTAAACAAATATTCATAGGGTACGTATTTTTTTTATAGGTATAGTGTACTGTACGTACATATAAAAACAGAATACCGTACTGCATAAAGTATATGCAGTACAGGGCCAAGAAACATTAACATAAATTGTTGAAAAATGAATAAGTAACAGTAAGATTATCTCAAGGAAAACCTTAAAAATTAGGATATGGATGCTGTATTATTGTGGCTCAGACATCGTAAGTATGTTTGTGATTCCAGGCCCAGTACATAAGATGCCTAATAAACTTTTCTCAGGATTATATAGAAAAGGTGAAAAGAAAGCTCAAACATAATTACTTTGTTTTACTTTGGATAAAGATTACAAAAGCAACTCATTCTTGACATCAAAATGCAAGAGACCAAGAAAGTCTTCAAGACAAGAGACCAAGAAAGTATACTGACTCTATGGAGAACCTTTGTTCTCAGCCTCCTGGACTACTGCTCCCAATTATGGTCGTCACATAGTACCAAGCTAATAGCGGAGCTTGAAGCAATCAAATACCACTACACGAAAAAAATTGAAACAGTGCAGCAGAAGAGCTACGGGGATAGGCTGAAAAAAACTGCAACTTTACTTCCTGGAGCAAAGGCATGACATATGTAATAATGTACGTATGAAAAACTCTAGTAGGGCTAGTACCTAATTTCAGCATTGAGTGTTATACAAATGGCAGAACTGGACGCCATTGTATTGTACCAAAAGTACCATCCATTCCATTTAAATTCAGGACCAGGTATTGCAATAGTCTAGGGTTCAAAGGCCCACAGCTCTTCAATAAAGAAAACTGCATAAGATGGAATTGATGTCTTCAAAAAGGAACTAGACATCCTCCTCTCCACAATATCAGATGAACCAACAGCCCGACATGAGATACAGACAAGAGCAGAGGAATCAAACTCCCTTATACACCAAATGGGCCATCAGCTGGGACTAAGGCACATGCAAGAGTGGTGATGTGAAACACCCCAGACTGAGGAAATCAGGAAGACCATGGTGGTGCTCCAGCACGACTGCAGCTGCATGGCTGAAACAAGTAAAAGAGAGTATGTATGTATGTATGTATATGCATTTGTGTGTATATGAGTGTTTGTGTACACACACATGTACATATATACTTTTCTTTTGTTTCAGTCAATTGACTGCAGCCATGCTGGAGCACCACCTTAAAAACTAGCTACTTTCTTGTTGCAGGATTAGTGACTGATTGTCACTTAGTTTTCTATATATTGCGAGCTGGAATGAATTCCTGTCATCTCTAGCAGTCGGGTGTTCTCCACTGAAGATGGGGCACAAATAGCCGGAAACCATTTGGTCTGGTGATCCCGTCGTCTGCTAGAAGATGGTAGAGGTTCGCTCCCCTTCTTGCAATATATACCAGGTGCAGATTGCACTGATAACCAGCTGGCGGAAGCTCTACCTGGGTTTAAGCGTTAGTAACGTTGAACAGCCATATTGATGTGGCGATAAACATTACTTCTCTGTATAGTTACTCCTTTCATATCTCATTGAGATTTTCTAATTAGTTACCCTGCTTATATACATATATAATTGTCTTCGAAGCGAAGATGCAAAGACACAACCAGCCAAGCCACTCGACTACAATCAGTAACCTAATACTCTGTCGCTTTTCCAGCCTACAGGTGAACATATTAATAGAATAATTGCCTAAAAATTAGACGAAATAAAAACAGAAGGCATCTATATTTATAGACCGACTGCCTTGCGATATTTGTCCCGGCTCTTAACGCTTTTTAGTTCAAATTCCGCAGAGGTCTGTTTCACCTTTGATCCTTTCGGGCATCGATAAAACAAAGTACCAGTCATGTACTCGGGTCATGGTTATCGACTAACCTCCTTCTCAAAATTACTAGCCTTGTGCCTAAATCAGAAACTATTATTTACTATCATTACTATTAGTATTTATTGGCGATGGGGCTTGTTTACTTTAACATTAAACATCGAAGGACACAGAAAGACGTTCAGGGTTGTTAATTACAGGTTTTATATTAAAAAGAATTTTAATCTGTAGGTGTTGAGAATAGGTGCGTGCGTGTGTGTGTGTGTGTGTTTGCGTGTGTGTGTTTGCGTGTGTATAGTTAATGCAAAAAGCTAACATTCTTGCTAGCTTAAGGTGATCAACAAGGTATTTTGGCTGCAAGCCATACGTTAAAACTAAAATAGATTTTTTGCGACATTCGGAAAGATTAATTGCCTTATTAATTAATATTTAAACAACTTTAACAACGATCATCTTCGAGCATACATAATCATCAATACAATAATCATGTGTGTGTGTGTACGTAACTATAGAAGTATGCCTATATATATATATATATATATAAATAGCTCATATAACATTTTGAGTGTTAAACACAGTTATGGCAAATGGGTTTGGAATCGGTTAAAAGATGTGTGTATGCATCGTATATAAATGCAAGAAGTGTAACATGTGTCTGCGTGTGTATTTAAACATTCCTTCATGAAAGGATACTCAGGTCTAAGTGACAGGGTGCCCCTGCACGGGTATGAACGCACAGCCATAAGATTGAATGTTTATTAATCTTATTAATGTCTCAAATAATTATCTAATTATACATTCGTGTTTATATTCACAACACTCGCTCTCTGTTTCTCTTTGTCTATATGTATGTATGTATCTATCTAGTAATATATTAGATACATACATATATATATATATGCCTTGTGTGTTTATTATAGACAGACGTGGAAGAGAAAGTGACGTTTATGTGTTTCAATTAAGCATTTCTGAACAACAAAAACAAAAGCAATTTCATTACTTACTAAATTCATTCGGAGTTCCTCCATTTCTTTTACTTTCGCTTCATGGGAATTAATTATAACGTCTTTAGTTTTCAGTTGTTCAGTAAGAGTAATGACTTCACTTTCTTTCCTGGCCACCTCATTCTTGTCCATGTCCAAAGCAGTTTCACATTTCTTCAGTTCGTTCACGATATTAGATCCCCGCCTCTCCACGGTCATCCTCTTCGAAATACAAAGCCTAAGTTGATCCTGCATGTTAAGTAATTGTGTAGCTAAGTCATGGTTACGTTTCGACAGGCTCCAATAATTGAAACCCAGAATGCCCACGGCGAGAAATAGCCCGACGATGAAAAACGAAGGTGATCTTCCTTGCGGCCTCATTGCACCACGTACATTCCCCGCCGCCATATTAAAACTAAATAACATCGTGACAACGTTACCTCCCCGTGCTTCATCACCAGCAGCAGCAGCAGTAGCAACAACAACAGCAGCGGCAACGGAAGCAGCAACTGTACACCGCCGCCATGTCTGTGGCTGGCCGCCATCATTTATTTAGATTTCCTAACTAGAAACACTTGAAAAGTCACCGTCCATCTATAATATAGATGTTGTGCTGTTGCATCATGTCGTCATATTGTTGTGTGTTTTTATCTGTACGAGCTTGTATCAATACGTAGCTATGCTTACCTGCAGATAACTTGAGTAAAACGAAAGAAGGTAGTTAGAAATATGTGTTTCTATGCATGTGAATGTGGATTTTTATCAGTGTGAAAGAGGAAAACATAAATATTACTTTACGAAATGAACACCTTTTATATATAAATATAGAGAAATATTTGGATATATCTTGCTAAAAATTTACTTGTATGCATAACGGAATTTTTCATTATATATAGAGAGGGAAAGCGAGAAAGTATATATAGATAGATAGAGAGTGAACATCAATTCGCGGGCGATTTGCATGCTCGCATGGGTTGGACAGGTTATTATGATCTGAGTAATTTCTTACTGGGACCCACTGCTCCTACAGACTGGTATTCGTGCATGTCATTTAGCTTGGTTTCTACAGTTGAAGACCCGTCCTATTGCCCACCAGTTTACAGAGTGTACTGGATGTATTTTTTCGTAATACTAACTCTAGAGTATCTAGTAACTTCAGGTGTGTAGACCAAAGAGGGAATAACGAAAAGGAAAAGGCCAGAACAAATAAAAGAGTGGAAGGGACAAGACTATGATGGGAATATATATTTATGTAAGTGTGTATTGTATAGGAAGAAGCTTGCTTCCCAACCACATGGTTCCAGGTTCAGTTCTACTACCTGGCACCTTGGGCAAGTGTCTTCTACTATAGCCTTGGCCTGACCAAAGCCTTGTGAGTGGATTTAGTAGAGAGAAACTGAAAAAAGCCCATCATATATATATATATATGAGGCGCGTGGCTTAGTGGTTAGGGCATTCGGCTCACGATTGTAAGGTCGTGAGTTCAATTCCTGACGACGCGTTGTGTCCTTGAGCAACACACTTTATTTCATGTTGCTCCAGTCCACTCAGCTGGCAAAAATGAGTAGTACCTGTATTTCAAAGGGCCGGCCTTGTCACACTCTGTGTCACGCTGAATCTCCCTGACAACTACGTTTGGGGTACACATGTCTGTGGATTGCTCAGTCACTTGCACGTTAATTTCACGAGCAAGCTGTTCTGTTAATCGTATCAGCCGGGACCCTCGTCATAATCAACAGAGTGCTCCTTTATATATATATGTATATTTATACATATATATGTATGTATATATATATATGTATATATTTATGTGTGTATTTGTGTTTGTCCACCCACCATTGCTTGACAACTGATGCTGGTGGATTTATATCCCCATAACTTAGCAGTTCAACAAAAGAGACTGATAGAATAAGTACTAAGCTTACAAAGATAAGTCCTGGGGTCGATTTCTCCAACTAAAATCCTTCAAGACAATACTCCAGCATGGTCGCAGTCAAATGACTGAAACAAAGTAAAAGAATAGAACATCCATTTTCTTTGCCTATTATTCTTGAGGTGGGGGTGGGGTTATTGAGGTAGAATCCTCTGGCACCTCTTCCATTTGGCTCAGCTTGAAGAATTTCTCACACTTAGACACATACACATATAGATATGTGTATTTAATCACATGATTAGAGGATCAGTAATTCATAAAAGAGTTCAATACATGAAATACATACGTTGCAGCTTCTCTATCATCTTTTAACATCCAATTTCTATGCTGGTATGGGTTGGATTGTTTGATAGGATCCGATGAGTTGGAGAGCTATGTTGTGCTCCAGTGTCTGCTTTGGCATAGCTTCCTGACACCAACCAATTTATAGAGTGTACTGAGTACTTTTTTTTATGGCACCAGCTCCAACAAGGTTGCTACCGAAACAGTTGTAAATTTTAAATGCCATTTGTGTTCTCTTATGTATATACAGTGGGGGGAAATAAATATTCGTGCATGTCAAAATTCTTTATCTATTTACTTTCTAATGAACATAAATGGGATATACCAATACTATATTTGCATACACATGCATAAACTAAGAATATGCAAAAGAAACTAATAAATTATAGTAACTAATGAATTTATATACAATTATAAATATTTAGGGGTGAAAAAAGTATTCATACAGAATAAATTTATGATTTTCTATGCAACAAAATGCTGTTAAAATAATTTTTTTCTACTAGAACTTTCTTGTTTGTTCCAATAATCTTATCAGTAGTCATTTTTAAGTGTCAAAACGCTAGCTTCTTCATTCAGCACTGAGACAACATAAAGTAGTGTCATAATAATGGCGAAAAGTAAAGAACTCACAAATTCAGTGAAAAACTTAATTATTGAACAGTGGAAAGCAGGTAAAAGTTACAGGAAAGTATCAGAGACCCTTTGTATTCCATTTTCTGCCATATCTTCATTTATTCAAAGATATAAAAAATCGGGAACTGTTGAAAACAGAATAAGATCCAATGCACCACACAAGATTTCCCCTAGATCTTTAAGAAAAATGAAGCAAAGAATCGAAAAAAATGCAATGATCACCAGAAAAGAGTTTCAAGAAGATTTGTTAGCTGCAGGGACTAGTGTTACACTACAAACAATCAGCAATGAACTTCATAGGAATGAACTGAAGTCATGCTCTCCTAGAAAAACTCCGCTGTTGACCAAAAGGCATAGAGATGCCCGTTTAAAATTTGTTTAGGAACATAAAGATAAATCTGATACATTCTGGGAAAATGTTCTATGGACAGACGAGTTGAAAATTGAATTGCTTGGACGAAATTCACATAGCCATGTTTGAAGGAAAGGTGGTACCACCTCTTCGCCAAAAAACACAATTCCTACCATAAAGTTTGGAGGTGGCAACATCATGGTGTCGGGGTGTTTCTCTGCAAATGGCACTGGAAATTTACATGTGATAGATGGTAGAATGAATGCAGAGATGTACCAAAATATTTTGAACAATAATTTATGGGACTCTGTAGAAAAGCTCCAGCTTGTGAAGGGAGGGTTTTACAACAGGATAATGACCTTAAGCACACGGCGAAGTCTACCAAAAAATGGATTGTCGATCACAATATAAAATTATCAGAATGGCCAAGCCAGTCACCTGACTTGAACCCCATTGAAAATTCATTCAAGAGCTCCAACATACATTCCAGATTTGAAGAAAAATTCTCAAGAAGAATGGGAAAAAAATTCCTAAATATAGATGCGCATCATTGATTAAGAAGAAGAGATTGGTTGAAGTGGAACTGAATAATGGTTATGCTACGAAGTATTAAATCAGAATTATCAGTTATTTATGTTCTGTACGAATACTTTTTTCACCCCTAAATATTTATGATTGAATATAAATTCCTTAGTTACTATAATTTATTAGTTTCTTTTGCATATTCTTAGTTTATGCATGTGTATGCAAATATAGTATTGGTATATCCCATTTATGTTCATTAGAAATTAAATAAAGAATTTTGACATGTACGAATATTTATTTCCCCCCACTGTATATATATATGTTTATATATTCTCTTTATCTTTTACTCAGGCATTTGACTGTAGCCATGCTGGAGCACTGCATTAAAGGGTTTTAGTCGCAGAAATCGACCTCCAGGATTCATTCTGTGTAAGCCTAGTACTTAATCTATTGGTCTCTTTTGCTGAACCTCTAAGTTATGGAGATGTAAACACACTAACATCAGTTGTCAAGTGATGGGGGGACAAACACAGACACAAAGATACGTACACATAAATACATACACACATACACATATATATACAATTGGCTTCTTTCAGTTTCCATCTACCAAATCCACTCGCAAGACTTTGGTTGGCCCGAGACTATAGTAGAAAACACTTGCCCAAAGTGCCACTCAGTGGGATTGAACCTGGAACCATGTGGTTGGAAAGCAAGCTTTTTACCACACAGCCACGCCTACACCTTATACACACATGCGCACATACATCCCCCCCCACACACACACATATGAAGTTAATTGCAGAACAGTTAGATTGTTGGATAAAATACCTGGTAGCGTTTGTTCCCTCACTCTATCTACTATCTGCATTTAAATACGACTGGCGTCAACTTTACTCTTCTTTTAGAAATTTATAAAAATAGTACCAGTACCAGCTATGTAGTGATGATCAATTTAGTCCTAAAGCAGTGCTACCTCTTCAACCTTGTTTTTGGTCATTTCTGATACTAGTGCCAAACTGTATTAATCTTTACTCTTCCCTCAGACAAAGTAATTGGTGTTTTAAAAGGAAAATACTGCTTGAAATTAGGACAGATTCTTCAAGCTGTCATCTAGAAAATTTGAGAAAGATTGTATACATGACCTAAAATATAAAGTTATAATTACAGATTGCAACAACAAAAACTTCCCCTCTCTTAGCATTTAATTAGTTTCAACATAGAAGCTCCTGGTGGCTTGTTTATATAATTGATAAGTTATAAATGGCTGTTTTTTTTTTTTTCATTATAGAATAAATCTTTATTGAAGATAAACTCTTCTTCACAAGGTTGTTATATGCTTCACCTGGAATTTTGATTATTTTCTCCTTGGAATAATTACATCAAAAACGGGAAAAGATAAGATTAAAACCTGTAAGACAACCAAAAAAACCTTTAACATAACATACAGGTGCTGGCATGGCTGTGTGGTAAGAAGCTCGCTTCCCAACCACATGGTTCCAGATTCAGTCCCACTGCGTGGCACCTTTGGCAAGTGTCTTCTACTATAGCCTCAGGCTGACCAAAGCCTTGTGAGTGGATTTGGTAGATAGAAACTGAAAGGCAGCGAGCTGGCAGAAACGTTAGCATGCCGGGCGAAATACTTAACAGTTTTTCATCTGCCGTTACGTTCTGAGTTCAAATTCCGCCGAGGTCAGCTTTGCCGTTCATCCTTTTGGGGTCGATAAATTAAGTACCAGTTACGCAGAGGTCGATGTAATCGACTTAATCCCTTTGTCTGTCCTTGTTTGTCCCCTCTATGTTTAGCCCCTTGTGGGCAGTAAAGAAGTAAGAAACTGAAAGAAGCCTGTCATGTGTGTGTGTGTGTTTGTCCCCCACCACCACTTGACAACTGGTGTTGGTTTGTTACCTGCAACTTAGTGGTTTAGCAAAAGAGACTGATAGAATAAGTAAAAGGCTTTAATAAAGGATTACTGGGGTTGATTAATTCAGCTAAAAATTCTTCAAGGTGTTGCCACAGCATGACCACAGTCTAATGACTAAAACAAGTAAAATAGTAAACAAATATACTAATATAAATTATAAGCAGGACTGGCTCTGTGGTTAACAAGCTCGATTTCCAACCTTGTGGTTTTAGCTTCAGTTTTACTGCATGGCAGCTAAGGCAAATGTGTTCTACTGTAACTCCAGCCTGAACAAAGCTCTGTGAGAAGATGAGTAGATGGAAACAAAGAAGCTTGTCTTATATATGTGGGCAGAGGTTATCCTATCCTTATGCTGGTTGCAAACAAGCAACACCATCATACAAGTGATGTTGTTCATTTTCTGTGAAAAAAATGTCTGGCCATGGGGAAATATTACCTTGCTTAGAAACAGGGGTGAGTTGGCAATGGGAAGGGCATCAGGCTGTAGAAAATCTGCCTCAACAAAATTCTCTCTGATCCTTTCAAGCATGGAAAAGTTTACATTAAAACAATGATGATGTACAAAAATATGAACTAAAAATTTAAAATTATTAAGTTAACTTATAAAATGTCTTAAAGTGGAGAATATTTTTATTGATTGACTGAACAAACAGTTTTACTTGAGTTTCTTTTCAACAGCAGCAGTCAGTGAGTAACCACACAGGTATATAAACATAGCTAATGTGACTTATTTTTTGTGTTAGTTATATGACAAGTAGTCACTTGACCTACTAATGGTGTAAGGAAGACAAGAATATCTTAGGAAGAAGGCATTAAAAATATTGATGACCCAGGTATGTTACTTGGGATACCAAGGGCATAAGGGCACCATGTTATGTGTTTGGGATACTGCTAGAAAAACATAGGGGAAAAATATTAAAATAATGAATAAAATAAAACATTTTAGTCTTTCTTACATTTAATCAATTGTAATAATATACTACTAGCACTTTGTCAGTTACAACGACAAGAGTTCCAGTTAATTCAATCACCAGAACAGCCTGCTCATGAAATTAACGTGCAAGTGGCTGAGCACTCCACAGACATATGCACCCTTCATGTAGTTCTCAGGGAGATTCAGCATGACACAGAATGTGATAAGACTGGGATTTTGAAATACAGGTACTACTCGTTTTTGCCAACTAACTGAACTGGAGCAATGTGGAATAAAGTGTCTTGCTCAAGGACACAACATGCCATCAGGAATCAAACTCACAACTGTAAGCCAATTATCCTACAACTACTAAGTCATGCACCTTCACAATGTAATAGCGACAACCTTGTGGTTTTGTGTACAGTCCCACTGAGCAATGCTTTGTGCAAGTGTCTTCTACTATAGCCACCCGTTAATGTAGTTGACTGAAGCCTTATGAGTATACTTGATAAACTGAAAGAAGTACATTGTATATATTTAGGTGCAGGTAGAACTGTGTGGTAAGAAACTTGCTTCACAACCACATAGTTCTGGGTTCAGTCCCACTGTGTGGCACCTTGGACAAGTGTTTTCTACTATAGCCTTGGGCTGATCAAAGCCTTGTGAGTGGATTTAGTTGACAGAAACTGAAAGAAGCCCATTGTGTATATATTTATATATATATATATACACACAAATCCATCTACCAAATCTATGGGGAAATATTACCTTGCTTGGAAACAGGTGAGGGTTGGTGACAGGAAGGACACCTAACCATAGAAAATATGATTCAATAAATTCTTTCCAAACAGATAAAAGCATGGAGAAGTAGACGTTAAAACATTGATGATGATGATGATGATGATGATGATGATGAGGTAGAGGATTCTTTTATCCTTTTACTTGTTTCAGTCATTTTACTGTGGCCATACTGGAGCACTACCTTAAAGGGCTTTAGTCAAGGTAATCAACCCCAGGACTTATTGTTTTTTTTTAAAGCCTAGTACTTATACTATCCGTCTCTTTTACCAACAGCTAAGTTATTGGGATGTAAGCATACCAACACTGGTTGCTAAGCAGTGGTGGTGGGGACAAACACAGCCACAAACACACACACACACACATACACACACACACATATACCAGCATGGAAGACGAACATTGAATGAGGATGATATATATATTTATATTAATATTTAGCAAAAACAATAGAGTGACTCAAGGTCCAAGTGTTTCATGCGTTGGCACTCAGTTTGATAAGTACCAATGCACGAAATTCTCGGACCTTGAGTCACTCTGTTGCTTTTGCTAAATATTAATGAAAATATACAAACACCCATATTTTGAGTTCTATTTTACCTGTTTACACCAACATACCTATACACACATGCACGCACACACACACACACACACTGAGCTTTTTTAGTTTCTGTCTACTCACAAGGGCCTGAGGTAGAAGACACTTGCCCCAAATGTCATGCAGTGGGACTGAACTTGGAACAATGTAGTTGAGAAACTTTTTACCACACAACCACTCCTGCACCTGATGATGATCTTTTTTCCCCAGGTCATTGTGCTTTTCCACAAAAGCATTGAGGTTCCTTCACAGTTCAAGTAAGAGGAAATTCAGCTTATATATGTTAATTGTGTAATAAAATAAATGTAGGTCACAGGCTTGATTGTCCCATTAAATAGTTAACTACAATGCATAAAAGAGTGCCAGATTTAAGCAAATCATAAGAAAATGAAATCTAACCTGAAGCTGGGTAATTCACCAAAGCATACTTACCAGTGCAAACATTCAAACATCTATATATATAAAAATGAGAATGTGTGTCTGTCTGTCTGTGTGTGTGTGTGAATCCCTAAAACTCGAGAACTACGCAACCAATTTCATTCAAATTTTACAGATGCCTTACTTAGGGTTCCAGTTGTGTTTTAGTCAAAAAAAAATGTTTAACTTCTTGCAGAGTTCGAGCCCACGGCAACATAATATCTCTTCCACTATTTAAGTATTACGTGTCAAAAGTGAAACAAAAACACTAATGTCAAATACTTTCACTTTAAAAATGAAACTATTCCACTAACTGAAACAATCACATTTCGATACTGTAATGACAGATACATTCAGAAAGAGAGAAATGTATATGTATACATATAGATGTATATGTACACGTTATTCCACTAACTGAAACAATCACATTTCGATACTGTAATGACAGATACTTTCAGAGAGAGAGAAAGAGAAAGAGAGAGAGATGTATATGTATACATATAGATGTATATGTACACGTATATGTATAGCTATATATATAGATATAAATCTATATGCATACATATATATGTATACATATGTGTAGATGTATATATATATAGATGTACATATAATATGTACACATATATACATATATATACATGCATACAGATATCTATACATATATACACCCATCACACACATACACATGCACACAAACACACACATTAGTAATCTTATCCAAAACTACGTCAAAAGTACTGAATGGATCTTTATGAAATTTGGAAATTATATTCTATGTATAACGGCCATAACTGCCATGAAAATTCATATATTTTTGATGTTGATGAAATTTTAACCCGAACATAACAGATGAGCATTATTTGTAATTCAACGGTACAACAGTGTAAGACTACCCTTTCAGATATACTTACATTGTGATTTCTGCAATGTGGTGCATAAACTGTCAAGTAAATGAGATGCATCTTTGCCTCCACTGATTCACTTGCAAAGTGTTGAGTAAAATTATTTTGTTGCAGACCTCCTTTGAGTCTTTTTATTATCACTGCGACACACATAGTCCCCAGTTGGTAACATTGATTTCAAGGCCTTCCCAGATGAGAGACTGGTTGTTCTAAGACAATTATCACATGGACAACTGCTCAAGAGTGGGCAGCAAAAAAAACCTATTTGCATATGCTCCACAAGGGAAAACAAGGAACATTGTTTACAACGAGGTGTTATAATCACAACAGCAAGAACGTATGTACATGATCACCTTCTTTTACGAAACTTCGTTGACTTTCATATATTTATATTGATATACATATATATACGTGTGTTTGTGTATGTGTGTATATATATCTTTATATATAAAGATGACAATGTGTGTCTGTCTGTCTGTGTGAATCCCTAAAACTTGAGAACTACACAACTCTCTTTTGCAAACCCAGTGAAAATACATATATTTCATATGTCAAAGAAATTCAAGCAATACATATAACACCAAAGTTAAAAACATTCCCAACAATTCCACAATCCTCAACCTCCAGAGCTATTGAAGAAACTGTTACCATCAACTGACCAAGATTCCTAACATTTGCAAAACAAAATTAGACAATACGACGCTGTACTACAGATGACATCATTTGGAACCACAAGAGATTTAACTGAGGCAGCATTCATCCAAACTTTCAAGATCCAACCTCAGTTTTATCATCGCATTGTCTCTCTACTACCTGTGTACTAAACTTGTTTACTATAAATTTACAAACACTTACAAGCAAACATTTACAATAAATGTACATTTACAACAAGCATACACTTACAATATACATCTGTTTGGCTACTAGTTGTTCCAGGCAAGCTAACTGAATACTGATTAAATCTCACTCTTTCAATCTGATCACAAGCATTTATACTTAACAATAACAAATTTGGTGGTGAATCAGCAAAATTGTTAGAGTCTAAAAAAAGAGCCTGGTGGTATTCATTGTGGCTTTTTATATACTAAGTTCAAATCCAGCTGAGCTCAACTTTGACTTTTTCCCTCATGAGTTGTCATCATCATCATCATTTAATGTACACTTGGGTTGGAGTTTGACAGGGAACCAGCAAGCTGCTGGGCTGTTTTGAGCTCCAGTGTCGTCTTTGGTAATGGTTTCCATGGCTGGATGCCCTTTCTAATGCCAACCACTTTACAGAGTGTACTGGGTGCTTATCATGTGGCACCAGCACCAGCAGGGTCACCAAATAACATACAAAACAAAGACACCCTCAACTGGGAGGGCAGTAGTATTGGGGCAGGTAGTTTTGTGCCAGTTGATGACACAGAAATGTGATATAGGGATAGAGATAGGTATCTTGCTATAGAGGAAATACATGGTTACCCCAGCTGGAAAGGAAAGAAAGAGAGAAAAGGAGAGAAACAAAGGGAGTAAGTGAGAAAGAGAGAGAGACAAAGTGTTGGTGGTGGAGATGTGTTGGACAGGACACACTCTCAAGGTACAGTAGGGGATGAAGATAAGTGAAGTGGTACAGGGGATTGGACTGGGTGAGTGGGCAGGGGGGACAGGAGGACAAGGGGAACAGGGGGGAAGGGGAAAGTTTCATAAGAATGTGAGGAGAGATGGCTAGAGTTAATGAAGAAGTGTAACAAGTAATAGGGAGAGATAAAGGCGCTGCTCAGGGGTGGCTATGGCAGATAAGAGTAATAGGAGGAAACAGAGGTGTGAAGAATGGAGTGTAGCAAAGGGGAGAGGGGAATTTGCTGAAGGCACAGAAAGGAGGTGATTGGTGATGATTGGTGGAAATAGTGGGTAGGGAAGATAATGAGAAATGGCAGTGGTTTCTGGTGTGGGGAAGAAAGTAGAGGATGTAGTATGTGCCTATTCTGCTTTCAGGTGATTATAGTAGCCAAGTAGTACATTGAAGTGATGAGTGTTAGGGGATGAGGTGTGGCAGAAATGCTTGATGAAGCAGAAAATGTGATGGTGGGACAGAGCCCCACATGTACAAGGTGATTTTAGGATATCATTTCTGCTGAGGCAGATGGGTTTTCTTAAGCATAGCAAAGCACCAATCATCTCAGTCTTCTGTCATCTCCTCTATAAGACTCAGTACTTCATCCTACATCTTCCATGTGTGTGTGTGTGTATGTTTTTGTGTTTGCATTGTGTTTGTACTCCACCACTACTTGACAACTGTGTTGGTTTGTTTACCTCCCTATAACTTAGCAGTTCAGCAAAAGAGACCAATAGAATAAGTACCAGATTGAAAAGTAAGTACCAAAGTTCATTTGTTGGATTAAACCCTTCAAGACATTGGTCAACTCAAGGCTACAGTAGAAGACACTTACCCAAGGTGCCATGCAGTTGAACTGAACCTGAAACCAGGTGGTTACATAGTGATCTACTTAACCACACAGCCAGGCATTTATTTGCTGGAAAAAAAAATTACAGACTGATACAGAAAAATTTTACATCAATGAACAATAAGATAAAATTAAAGTTTTGAATTAACTAAAGAACAGCTTCTAAGCATGCAAATATAAGGGAAATAACCGTGCCTATGTTAGATAATCACATACAGTGAAATAGAGACTTGGACAGTTATCTCTCTCATATGAGTATGTAATTAAATGAAAGTTAATTAATGTCAAAAAATTAAACATTGCCAGATGGATTCTTCAAGTCAAGTCAACTGACAAGAGACTTGGGGGTAAACCAAGAATGAGACGTTTGAATATTTATACTCTTAGTTGGTGATGCTTCGATATTTATAGTTTTAGTTAGTGATGCTTGAGAATCCAGTCCGTAAGTCTAATGACGGTTGCTTCTGATAAGACCCCATGAAGAAGGTATCTGAGGACTCTGCCTCATTATCCTGCCAGGAGTAGTGGACAGAGAAAATGGATGACTGGAATAGATGACTCCTCCCTTTTTTTTTTAAGGTTTTTTTCATGGTTCACTTCCTGTGTATATTCCACGTACTGAGCATTGTATACAAGAAGTTCATTATCATTAATATAAATAACAGAGAAAGAAAAAGAAAACATATGACACTAAAAATTTTATATGATACAAATTAAATGCAAATTAAAGAAATGAAATATAGAAAAACAAATTAATGATTATTTTTTTTCTCTTAAATTTTTGGTTCAAAATATGATGACCACAGCAGAGCCAAAGTCCTATGACTGGAACCAGGAAAAGAATGAAGTCTGTTAATAGATTTTTCAGTCACATTCAGAAGACATTTGTGTTTAACATTAAGGTGTTTACTCTATGGAGAAAATAAACCAGTATATTTCAGAAATCTGTTTGACCCATGCAAGCATGGAAAAATGGATGCTAAATGAAGATGATGATTATGTATGTATGTCCTTTCTCATTATCACTTAGAGAACAACACACACCATCAAAGTGATGCTGGGATACAAATATACAAAGCTCAATATACCTGTTATGACTATCCATCTGTTAAGGGTACACCAGGCACATGCATCACAACCATATGTGTGCAACATGATGACCTCGTATCAAGATAAAGAGCACAGGATCTTGCAGGGGGTCCAGTTAGAATTTTCTTCAGTTTGAGTAGCCCATTCTATATAAAAGGTCCCTGAATAAGGGCTGTTTAAGGATGATGAATACCTCTGTTTCCAGAGGTGAATTATTTAAATCCCAAAGAATTCCTCTCAACACATGGCTATGATGCTCCCCACTACTTCTGCTGGTGATCAGAGATGCACATATCGTCAGCCACTAAGGGACATGCTCAACTGGTGAAGGTCAAGCAACTGGCAAGCAAATCTGTAGAATATTTGTTATAGCCCATCTTTTACACTAAGACAAAACATGTACATGATCACACTTCCAATCAGTTAAGATTATAAGCCATGAAAGCCTCTGCCTGGTATTGCATCAGAGCATAACCACTGACTGGTACTGTATCAGAGCATTTCTCTTTAGTAACTGGCAAGCAAATCTATGGTATTGAGCAGAATATTTGCTGCAGCCCATCTTTTACAGTCACCAATTTAGCAAAAGTTAGTATGCATCACCAATGTAAGAAAGTACAGAAAGTCAACATTTATTTGGAACATGTACTAAATGTTATAAAATTCATGATTGAATGAATGTCACAGTGAAGAAAGTGAAAGTCAAAGAAAATTTAGAAGGCATAATTCAGTTTTACATACAAAAATAATTTATTTTATAATTTTGAAACAAATGCTGAACAAAGTGAATAAAAAGAAAGATGCTGTTTTTGAACTCTGTAACATTATAGGCTGTAGAATAAATACTGAGTAATGCAGTAAAACGGTTGTGCGACGTTGATACTCACAGTGATGAAGAATACAAGGATGGTTAAAAAGACATTATCTTGAAACTGGCTAGAAGGAGTGGAATAACATTTCTGTAATTATATTGAAAGAACTACTGAAGCTTTGTACTTTGCCAAGTTACTGAATTTGTTATAATAACCAGAATAATATTTTTTCTCAGATATATTTGTGAGTATTGTGAGTGATGTTAAATCAGGCAAATCTTCATATTGGTAGTACTTGAAAGTGAATGATGTTGTTTGAAGTCAAATGCATGTATACTGACAAACACACACCATTACACACATATACCTGTCAGACATCGGCCTAACACAGGTAATGAACATGTGAACACATGCATATAGAAAATGTGACGTCATTGTCATTGTGGTGGTGATATAAAATGTTGATAGGTGATTAAAAGAAAAATGATAATGTTAAATTTTTGTAATGCAAATATGTGAATGAAATATAGTTTAGTTGGTAATCAAAAGCTTACTGAATCTTTTGATACCCCTTCGGTGAAAATCAGCAACTCGGTTTTGCTAAGCATAAGGAACATAGGCACACACACACACAAACTCTCTTTTATAGTTATAGATTATGTTATATATTATATTCATAGTATTTAATTTAATATTGTAATAGAAATAAATTATTGGATTGTCAATAGATTATCCCTATATTTAATTTATCTATATAATTGAAATATCCCAATATCTATATGGTATCCGACTGAAGTACCAGTGAATTGGATGTTTAACACACCCTTTTGAAGGATTTCTCTTCCTCAGTTTGTTACTATATATATATATATATATATATATATGTGTGTGTGTGTATGCATGGGTATATAAATGTTAATAAATACTTCATTATTTTTTAAATTATTTGAAACAAAAGCAATGCATTTCAATAGAAATATGGTAACAGAAGGGTTAAATATTGTATAGTGAAAGGAATGAATCACCTGTATGTGGCTGCAGGATTAGTGGTGATAGACAGGAAGATATTGATGAAGAGGAGAAAGTTGAGAAAAATGACAGTCCCCTTAGAGGTAACATCATTTGGTGTAACCAATGGTGGTGTCATTCTGTGCATAAGACATTCAAATGATAACAATTCAGATTTTTAATGGATGAAGGATGGTAACAATTGAAATGGTTCTGGGTAGTAAGAAAAATTAGTGGTATCAAGGAAGATCTACAGTTAGAGAGATGAAAGACGGTAGTGGGGTGTCTTGATAAGGCAACTTGGAGAAATACTCTCACACACACACAGCTCTTCTTGAACTCAGTTTTGCTGAGTTATGTGGATCTTCTCAAAAACCACATATTGCCAGTCGTCCCATTCCTGATGAAAGGTACTATTAGCATGATGATCACTACATGTGAGGCTATATGTTTTGTGGTGACGGGGAAAGTTATATGTTCATTTTGACTGGCTGGGTATGGAGGCAGCAGCAGTGTTCATGGCCTTCACAGGTCATCCTACACTGGTGATGTTGATCCTTGAGGGTGGTAGTTAGCTATACGTTCTTCTTGTTTACAATTTAGGAAGGTTGCCTAGAGTAGATAATGATGTTGCTAAAGTTTGAGTTTTCAAATATTTTCTTTAGCCTACATTAGTATATTTACATCTGTACATTCAATAAATGAAAGGATTAATGTTCAATAAACATAACCGTTAGAAATCTTGCTAGTTAATATGATAGTAGTGCAAGGGAATTAGTCACTGCATATAATTTCTTTCTAATTTTGGTACAAGGCCAGCAATTTTGAGGGGAGAGGGTTAGTTGATTACATTGACCCCAGTGTTCCATGGGTACTTATTAAACTGACCCCAAAAGAATAAAAGGCAAAGTCAACCTTAGCAGAATTTAAATTCAGAATATAAAGAGCAAGAAGACATACCATTAAACAGTTTGTCTGATGCAGTAACAATTCTGCCAGTTCACCACACCAGTGATTTTGTCAACTACAGCATAAGTATATTACTTTAAAGTGAAAGAGAGGGAGGGGGAACCACTCAATGAGACAAGCAACATAGATTCCCTTAGGCAGCTTCGTGACTTTCTGGTTATCAGTCTTTTTAAGGATGTTAACCATCTTTCTAGAATCTCTGGCCAAACTTCTCTTGAAGATTGGCACCTCAGCCAAAATACGTCAGCCAGTGCCGGCTGGTTTAGCCATATTTGTACAAGTGTTAATACCTTTTATGGTGACACTTTTCCTTTGATTGAAATTATGCCAGTTTGTGGTTCTAGCCTGGATAAATCTGAGAGCTATAGTTCAAATTTCAGCTGGGGTCTAGCTGCAATCCATAAATGTTTCTCTTGAACCATTATGAGTCAACATTTGTGGAGAAAATACGAGCAGGGATGGAATTTCAGAAGAGAGAATGTGTCTTGAGGTGTGGTTACCGATATCATGATGGGTATAGAATGAAAGATGTGAGATGCTGGTGGTTAAGTTGGGTTCAAGCTGCATATAATGAATGTACAACATTTATGAACAATTAACAGAATTTTATTAACTGCACAAATATTTTCCATGTTGTTCATGAACTAGAAATGTAATAATGTTTACACACTGGAAAGTACAATTCTGTAATTATAAAATAGTTGGTCAAGTTGGCTCTGTAAATAAGCTATCATGACAGGAGAAAATGTACCACGCTGGGTTAATGGCTGCAAATCTGTAGTTGCTGACTACTAGGTTGAGTGAGAAGTCATTAGAACAACTGTTAAAAGCAGCAAATCACCCAAAAACTGAAGCAAGAGGTGAGATATGAGAAAATGAATTGATCAATCTCTGTGCAGTATGCCTGGCAAGACTGGAGATGCATTCTGCTTGGTTGTCTTCGATACTCTGCCAAGCTGATGCTAACAATGTGCCTATTCATCAGCTCTGTAAAGGGATGTTCCAGTAGCTTCTAGAAAGACGTATCAAGTGATGTCTTGATTCTGACTGGTCCATAACTCAGCTGATCATATGAAAAATCAGTTACTAAACCATGATTTTAACTTGGCAATTTGTTGATTCTTTTATTCTTTTATCTTTTATTTGTTTCAGTCAATTGACTGCAGCCATGCTGATGCACTGCTTTTAGTCAATCAAATTGACCCCAGGACTTATTCTTTGTAAGCTTAGTACTTATTCAATCAGTCTCTTTGCCAAACTGTTAAGTTACAGGGATGTAAACATACCAGCATCGGTTGTCAAGCAATGTTGGGGGGACAAACACAGACACACACACATATATATATACATATATACGAGAGGATTCTTTCAGTTTCCGTCTACCAAATCCACTCACAAGGCTTTGGTTGGCCCGAGGCTATAGTAGAAGACACTTGCCCAAGATGCCATACAGTGGGACTGAACCTGGAACCATGTGGTTTGTCAGCAAGCTACTTTTATTCATTAAATTGGCCACAAGGGCCTAACACAGAGTAGCATGCAGGCTAGACACAACAAGGATGAGGTGAAATGATTACATTTATAATGAGGATGAGAGGGGCACTGGCGCCCGCCAACCGATAACCCCTCAAAATCACTGTTCTTATATTCATTTTTATCAAAAAAATATCACAAAAATTACATAATACAAAAAATATCCATTAATCTTCCTCATCCAAGACTCCAAGTAAGTTCCCTGCCACCTGCAGTAAAGCCTGCATCGGCAGATCGGGGCCCAGAAAGAGGAAAACAAATTCTTCCTTTCCAAAGGTCACCATGACCTCGAAAAGCTCTTTTTGCGTTATCACCTCCGCAGCCACCTGCGGAAGTCCATGCAGACCGAGTTGTAATGTTCTCGGTCGAGAAGACTGTCCAAGAATCACTCAACAAGCTCTCCCCTGTGATAGAAAATGATGGATTCCACCTCTTCCTCACTGGGAGGGGCCTCAGCCTGCTCTGTCAGTGGCACAATTCCCACTGACAGAGCCCCTTGCGCCGGTGGCACACATCCCACCAGCGTGGCATCAGGATTTGTCGGTGGCACAGCAACCTCTGCCGGCCGTCTCCCATTTCTTCTTTGGGGATGCAGGAATCAGGGCCTCTATCGGCTTAACTGGGAGGTCCTCTTCCTCTCCTGCAACCCGTGTGTCTTTTGGTGAGCAACAATGGTTGCTCACCTTTCTTTTTCTTTTCAAGGAGGCGACCGCCTCCATAACTTCTTCCGTCTCCCCCTCCAATGGGGGAGGAGGGCACCTTTTCTTTTTTCTTCTGCTCCAGGTCCTTACCTCGGCCCTGGGGGGAGTTCTTTTTGATGTGGCCTGGTTCCAGGCACAGGTGACACTGGGGGGGGGGCGACCCTCAAGAATCACCGGATACCTGGCCCTGGCCATTACCAGAAAATCCGGGAATACTAGGTCACTGACTGACTAGGTCCAAAGGGTCAGAACTGCTTTTAACCCTGCCCAATCAGTCGCGGCCTCCACCCTGACACTGCCCAGACCTCTACGAATGGTCTGTTTGATCCATTCAGACAGAACTCCGGGCGGCAGCCCACAGACCCAAGCCCTCGTTATTTTCTTCCCACAATATGTGGGAAGGAACAAAATCTTTTCCCCTTCCTCAAGGGAGTCAAACAGCAACCATACCATTGCATATTTGACTCCCCTTGACACAAAATAATTTTTTGCTGGCAGACAATTTGCCAGCTCTTTATCAATGATGTTCCTGTTGAAGAGGGTGATGGCATCACGCAACCTAGAATAGGTCCGTAACACCACCGTCCTTCTCTCCAGGTCTTCCAGCCACTGCTAGGGTGGGACAATCTCCCACTCCAAAGCAGAGGCTCTTGTATTTGCCATGTTGAAGATAGTTCAAAAATGAAAAACAAAAGTGTAAGATTTTTTTTTAAAAAGAAAGAAAAGAAAAAGGAAAACACAGTTCGGTGAAAAACAATTCAAAGGAAGAAAAAACAGATCACAGCAAACAAACTTCAACCACACAGGTACTCTGGCCCAGGCTTGAACGTGGTACTCCGCATGGCCTTCCTGCTGTTGACTTCGCAGAGCTTCTGAAACAAACTCCCTCCTCAAAAAGGTATTCACAGAAGTCCAAATTCTCACAAAATCTTTACTTCAAGCAGTCTTTTTTTTCTTCAAAAGCCTCTACTTGAAGTTCTTGAAGTGAAAAACAATTTGCAAAAGTTCACAAAGAACTCCAGTCCACTGTTACAGCGGTTCAAAACCCAACAACGGACTGGACACACTTTTGCTTGCTTAACAAGCAACAAATTCACTGCCAAGAGTAAGCGAAAATGCCCCAGAGCTGGGCAGAATAAAAATAAGACACAATAATTCTACCCAGTTCAAAACAAACAAAATTGCTTACCTTGACAGCGAAACAGCTACACGTCTTTCCTTGTTCATGGTAAGTAACTAACTGCCAACAAACATTTGGTAAGCAAGCTACTTACCACACAGCTACGCCTGTGCCTATTACAAATCGGTTACAAATCTGCTACAAATGTAACAGGAACAAAGAATTGGGTGTAGTGATTATTGAAAAGCTTGTGGTTTGGATGCTAGGTGAGTGATAAAGGGAAGAGAGATTTGTGAGCCAAAAATATCCTGAGTGAGGATATGTACCTAGCTAACTCTGAGGAGTAGAAAAGAAAGACAGGGAGAGGAAACAGGAATGTTTGTGACTTTATGCTAATTACTTGAATGGCCCTTTTCTGAATGTGATGCTTGCTCTGTGTGTGGCAGCAGCAGTCTTAGATGCAAGAGCAACAGTCTTTTGTGGGTTTCACTTGATGTTTGTAAAGTGTAAATAATTGTTAGGGAGGTAGGTTATCCTTTGATCGTTCTGAGAAAAGCCAATTGTTGAGATGCGGTTTTATATCAAGAATGTAGGAATAGGTTAAAAAGATTTTTCCACCTGGAAAATGACAAATTCTAAATTTTTTGTAGTTGTAGCGGCCTAGTGGTTAGTGGTTGCACTGACGATCGCAAGATTGTAGTTTCAATTATAGGGCCGAGCAGTGCCTTCTCAATCATTTATATGCCATGGAAACCGGGTAACAGGCCCTATGACTCGAGACAGTAATGTGCGGGGGTTGATAATGATAATGATCATCATGCACTGCGGTATAGTTATGGCTCTTAACGCTCAGAGATCAAATCCCCTAAAACTGCCTTTCATCTTTTAGGGATCGATGATAATATTAATTTCCAGCCCTGTATGAAGTCGCTTTTTATTCAAATCATTCTAGATATGAATGCAAAGGCAAAGACTTAAGCGGAGAAGGGGTGATTTATAAACAACATCGAATTTTTAGCTCCAATAACAAAACTTATTCAAATGAAAAATACTTGACACTGGGAATAATTTTACAAATAACGTATATATTTTAGTTTGAACTTTATTTGAAAGATGTCTAAATAAGTTGACCATGATACTAAATCACAACTAACATAAAATGATGTACGATTAAATCGTCAAACCGGATATAGAATATTACACTATATTTACTGCGGTATGACTAAGTATTTTGACTTTCCTTCCCGCTTCACTTTGAAAATATAATTTAAATATTTCTTATCAAATATTATTTTGAATCATGTCATTTTATTCAATATTTGTTCTAAAATATGCCTTTTATATTTTTTCTTACAAGAATTGAAAAATTAAAATTTTAAAACTTACGCTTGTAAATATAACAACCAATGAACAGCCGTAAAATCCTTCAGCAAGAATAACAATAACAATAACAAAAATGGTCTTAAAGTTATCTCCCTTAGTATCTTTAGTGAACACATGTTAGCAAAATGGCAGTTGCCAGCATTAAAGTTTACCAGTCGAGGTTTGCAGCACTCAAAGTCGATGACGACAGTGATGAAGAGAAAAAACCGACGAAATCCAACGAGAAATCCTCTCAGCAACAGCAGCAACAAAAAAAGAAACTGAAGAAAAAGAAGAACAACCAAAATTCTCAAACGGCTGAGGTAACATGGAACTACATCTGGTTTTGAAATGTTCATAACACTGTCTTGTCTGATGTCAAATCTAATTTTTGGAACTAAATATAGTGTTATCTTAGACACTAAGAAACCGCACAAACAATGCAATTCGTCTTTAGAGGCATATCGACTTTCAGTTTAGTTCTGTAGTGTGCAGGAAGATTATTTACAAAATGTGATATTTCTATTAACGTAAACCGTTAAGTCACGTTTTTAACTGAAAAATAAACCTAAAATTAACGGTGGCTTATCGAAAGAAAACCTGATTTAATTAAATAAATCTTAGAGTGATTATTTATGTTTTTAAATGAAAAAGAATATTTAAAATTAAAGCGGTAAAATATTTTAAACACTCCATTATATATATATATATAGTATAATATATATAATATATATATATGTGTGTGTGTGTATAAAAATTCTTTAAGGCGTCTTCGATTGGCTTATAGTGTTTTTGTTCATTCTCTGAATTCATGTTGTCTTTCACGTTCTGCATTTTCCGTATACAGCTACTCATTAATGTGATCAATTTTCATATCCCCATTTCAGTTGGAATAAGCCATTCATTCAGACATCGTCTTTGCGGTCAACACTGACCACGTTTTCCCTTCCATTCTGCGGCTAGTCTCTTTCTTTCTGTATGTCACCTCGTTTCCCATTCCAAGAGACTGCTTCGTTTGTCTCTTGTTCATCTTAACTCGCCCTTTTATGAAGAAAATTAACGCAAATACCCCGAATACATTTAGTGTCTGGAATTCACGATGCAAGTAAACGGTGGAAATATTTTCTTGTTTTAAATTTTCCTACTTTCATGGAATCTTTTGCAGCTTTTTTTTTCCTCTTTAAAAAACGAGATTAATAAAAATAATCTTGTCCTGTGAATCCATCAATTATTACAGACTAGAATAGGGTAGGAAGAACGGGAATCGGAGATGTTTAATGTAGGATGACTTTTCAAAATTGTTAGGGCTAACTGATTTATTCTTTAGTTTTCTGGGAATTTTTTTCTCCTGTTTTCCCCAAATATTCTATAAACTTGTTTGGTCTGATATTTATTACTTTTCTATCTAAACGAAAACAAAAGTTTTAACAGGTCGTTTCTTATCTCATTCTATCTTTGGGAAAATTTACGATGTTGTTTCATACATTTTGAATTTAAAACATAAGTTTTCGAAAACCTTTGGAAGTTTTACTATTACATTCAGTTTAACCAATTGTATTTGTTCATAAAAATTATTTAATTTACTCGTAGAGATTCCGGTTTGAATGTTTTGAAAATAAATTGTATCTACTCTTTTAAAGTAGGGATTACGATGCAGGTTTTCTTACCCCAAATTTTGATATTTTAAAGGCATTTTTGCCCTTTCCCATCATTCTGAATGAACCTTTTTCATTCTCCATGAAGTAGTGATAAGTTATTCCAGAACTCTGTATTTTCTTTTCCATTTTATGTCGATCATTCTGAAGGTATTCAAATTTTGTCACTTGTTTTTCAATATAATCATGTTGTCTCATCTCTCCTTATTACACTCTCAATTATATTAATTTAAAAAATTATATCGTATACGGTGAACAATAGTGTTATCTGTTCTGATGGCAAAGGAATAAATCACCGCAGAAAAAATATCGCATGGAACTTCGTTCAAGACACTCCAACTCTTCGAATTTCTTTGTCGATGAATATCCATCAACAAAAGACAGACTCCCACATTTATATATAACTCTCATAATTTCCGTCAGTTTCTATTAATATTAGTCAATTTGGGGTAATAGAATCGTTGGTACCTAGAATGTACTTGGATGCAAAGCGAATTTCTTGTATGTAAACTGCCTAGCTCGTGTCCATAATTTCGGACATCCCTGTTTCATCATTCAATGTAGAATTCGTTTATTTAGCGCCATTTAATAAGCACACACATATTAAATGATGTTTTAAGCTTGTTTCAGGTACCCCAGACTTGTCCCTTGCATGACAAGTCTTTCTTAGTGTCAGCAACATAAGACCGAAGCTACTTGAAGTCACTGACCACCCTGTCTGCCATCACTGGAACAAATTGGTAAATGGCTTTCATCTTTAATGATGGTCATGCATTCAGTCTTCTTTGCATTGGGAAACATACCAACCTTGTCTGTGGCATGTTAACATGTTTCTGTTGATTGTCTGTAAGAGCAAGCTCAGTAGCATGGTGAAGATCCTGGTGATACAGGTTCTACTAATATCATGATTGCTGTGTGTATTGTTTAGCACATCATGAGTAAGAGGGACAGGACCCAATATCTTTGTAGGCTCTCCCACACTCGTGAAATCATTTCCGTTGATGTTTCGTTTGAAAGTCTTCAGGACAATGCTTATTGAAAGAATGGGTAGGTGAATTGCAGTTCTATTGGTGATGATTGAGCAAAGGTTGATATACAATTGGTGCTATGAGATGGACAAGGCAAGTGGCCTGGAGTAGAGGTGAGGTGTTAATGCTAGTTTAGAGGCCATTGCAGTGGTGAAGAAGAAACATCTAAGCATCATCATTTATCATCCCTGTTCCATGCTGGCATGAGTTGGACAATTTGACTGAATCTGACTTATCCAAAATCTACATCATACCCCACTATCAACTTTGGTGTGGTTTCCACAATTGAATGCCCTTCCTATTGCCAGTATTGATGAGGAAAATGTTTTCCACTCAGCAGAAAGGTGTCCAGGATGGAATCTAGGATTTTTGTCTCGCAGAGGGGCTGTTTAAAATATGTTAGCAGTACTCCAATAAGAGGTCATATTTGTAGCAGATTGGGACTGAAGTACTTTTTTAGCTTGTACTCCTAACCTCTTAGCATTTAAACCGGCCATATTGAACTCAAATATTCTACCTGTTTTATATTTATATAATCATATCATTGAAATCTCAAAGCTATGATATAATGCAGGATTACTTTAAAACATTGTGACTAAATAAGCATTATATTTGACAGAATAATCTGAATGCAGAAAGGTTAAAGACTGGTGCACATATGAGTCATTTGATTTGGTTTCTATGGCTGGATACCCTTCTAATCACCACTTTACAGTGTACCGAGTGTTTTCTCTTGGCACCAATATCTGAGTAATTAGTAACAAAAGGCATGTAGACCAAGGAATGGGGTAGAAGGAGCCATGAGAGCTAAACACTAGAAATGGGAAGATAAGGTGGAGCCGAGTGTAAATGTAGAGAGTATTCAATATTCTAATTTATTCAGATGGCCTTGGAGGAGTAGAGGAGGCAGAGAGGGAGCAAGATATATGAGGTCACCATGAGAGATTATCAGAGATTAAGTTGAACATTTGTAGTGAGTAGAATTTTTTTTCCTTTTTGTTCATGTGAAGGGAAGGTGTAGTTATAAAGCTGTTTCTTTGGCATTTGTGACAATTGTTTTAGTACTGTTGAATGAAAATGGGTTGTCAACTTCCTTAGGAGGATTTTTTTATTTTTTTATTTCTATTCATGGAAGCTGTGCATATCTGGCATGAAGTTGTGTATGGATGACATTTAAGATTAAGAAGAAATGAAAGATTGTATTATCCATATAGAAAAGTGTGTGTGTGTAGTTAAAAGTAACTGTTGATGGACTGTGGAAAGAGGACCTACTAGAGAAGTAATCTCATGAGGAATCATTGATCCAAAAACATGAGAAATTGGTTGAGCCTGTTAGTTTGCAATGTGGCTGTGTTTGGTGTTTGGCTATGACCAGATTTGATCTGAGTTTTTGATGTCAAACCTAGTTGAAGTCTTTGGAAATCATGGACAACAACATTTTTTAAATGCCTATTGGTTTTGACAAAGGAGTGCAAATCTCTAGTAAATCTAGTTGTGTAGAAACCATTCTGGTGGCCACGGAGGATAAAGACTGAAGGTGATTGCTTATAAATGTTTCTCTATCACCTTTGAGATTCTGAATTTTTGGCTATAGTTGTCTGCCAAAGACAGTTTTGAATTTGACATATTGCTAGGTTGGAATAATTGTTGTTGGTTAATCTCAGGTTAGCTTTAATTAGGAAGACATAAAAGCTTTCCATTCAGGGAACCGACGAATGTATTATTTAATCTAATGTGATGATGATGATGGATATGTCCTTTTCTTTTAAGCTGATTTGAGGAAGACTTGGCTGCTATTTCTTGCAAGCCGGGTAAGCTCTCATTTAGGTTGTAATGGAAGAAGTTACTTCTTCTATTGCAACTGTTCATAGTGGTGATATGGGAAAATTTGAGAGAAGTAAAGCGTGTAGCAAATTCAGAGATATCGTCAGCAGGAGTGGTGCCTGTCCAAATTGATTGGGAAAAAGAAATCCATTTTAGCAAGATAACAGAAGATTTAAGAAGAAATATTGATTACAGGTTGTACAGTGTATTTAAGTATTCTTCACTTTCCTGATGATCATCTTATGAACATTACAACAGTGCATGAAAGTCTCCTAATTGGTGACATGGGTTGAAGCTATCATGTTTTTATTGTGAGTAGGGAATCACAGGATTTTGAATTTATGAACTTTATGAAATCTATGTTCTCAAAGAGTTAACTGATCAGGTTGAATGACAGTTGTACAAATTCCTTAAATGGACAACATCCATTACACACAGTAAAGTGGTTGTCATCAGAAAGGGTATCTAGCCGTAGAAACCATGCCAAAGCAGACAGTAGAGCTTAGTGCAGTTCTCTGGCTCACCAGCATAGAAAACAGTAAATGATGATGATGACTTAAGTTTTGATGTTGTATACTGTGTTGACAGATGATCTGGCAGGAGTAGGCCTAAAATGATTTGTGGAAGCTAGTTGATCAGACATACAAGTGAGTCTCATAGATAAGATGATAAATAAGCATCATCATTTATAATGTTTTCCAGCTGGCATGGATTGTATAGTTTGATGAGATTGAAAGCCAGAGATTCTGTGCCAAACTTGATTGTCTGCTTTGGATTGGTTTCTACAGCTGGATGCCCTTCTTAATGTCAACCACTTTATAGTGTACTGGGTGCTTCTTTCTGTGTCACCAGCACTAGCAAGGCCACCAAGTAACTTGCCAGACAAAGACTCCTTGAGTGGGAGGGGGAGTAGTATTGATCTGCCAGTTGATAAGAGGTTAAAAAGTATAATGGAGGCATGGAGATAGGTGTTTCACTATAGAGGAGATATATGGATACCCTAGTTGGAAAAGTAAAGCAAGAAAGAGACAGAGTTAAAAAGATAGGACTTGTTAAATGATTTTGTATTGCTGTACTGACCCTGCTCAACCCTGTTTAAAGTAATTAAAATAAGTATCAATGTTAAATTTTTGTCCCATAACTTTTCTCTCTCTTAGAAATAAGTACCTGATCTCTTGGAGCTATTGCCCGGAAATGGTTTAGATTCTACCCAAGATGAGACACATTTATCCTTTACTTAATCCGATGAAGTCCAGAACTAAGAATGGATTTTATAAAGAGTACCATATGTTGGCTAGTTAAATGGCCAACTTAGTTTCAATTCATAGTTGTAGACATATTTGCACCAATAAATTAATTACTTTACATTTATCAATATGTGTAGTTGTGGCTGTGTAGTTAAAAAGTTTGCTTCTCAACCACATGGTTTTGAGTTCAGTCCCACTGTTAGGCATCTTGGGCAAGTGTCTTCTGTAGCTTTGGTCAGCCCAGGCTTTTTGAAAGGATTTGGCAAACAGGAAGGGAAAGAAATCTGTTATCTATGTGTGATTGTTTGCATCTCCTTGTCTTGGCATTGAGTGATAAGTGTAGATTGTCACTGTCATTCATTTCCAGTATTCTGCAGAAACGTTTGGCCATGGAGGTATCTTACCTTGCTTGGAAACAGGTGAGGGTTGGAGACAGGATGGGCATCCACCTGTAGAAAATCTGCCATAATAAACTCTGTGCAACCCAAGTAAAAAAGGGAAAATGTGGCTAAAATGATAATTATATATATATAAGATGAATAAGGATCTGGAAATATGGACTCTGCTCTCTCTCACTCTCTACATAATATTTTTCAGCTGAAAAATCTTGCTTTTGGTAAAGCAAATCCAAAGGTTAAGAAGAATCAAAAGACCAGTTCTGTGAATGTTAATGAGAAACAATGGGAAGATTGGAAGAAAAATGATGAAGAGGTAAAATAACTTTAATTCAAATTTTAAAAAGAAAAATTTTTAAAAATTTCTTTTATATTTACACTAAAGTTTAAAAAGATTAAAAAAAGAAAGATCTGTCTTCAAAAATCCTTCAAATTCAGAGTCACTATTATTAAATCTAAAGCTTATGTAGTTCTTTTTTTTTTTTTTTTATGCCTCAGAAATAACAGATGCAGGCATGGCTGTGTGATTAAGAAGCTCATTTTGCAACCCACAGTATGGCACTTTGGGCATCTTCTGCTATAGCCCCAAAACCGACCAATGCCTTATGAGTGAATTTGATTGCTGGAAAGCCCATCATTATATATATATATGTGTGTGTGTGTGTGTTTGTCCTTATCACTTGAGAAATGGTGTTGGTTTGTTTATGTTCCCATAACTTAAACTTTTGTTCAACAAACAAAAAAATGGAATAACTGTGGTAAGTTTGTTTCAAACCATTCAAGGTGAGCTTCAACATGGTCACAGTCCTATGACTGAAACAAGTAAAATGTAAAAGAAGAAATATAAAAATTAAAAAAATATAGCCAAAATATTCTGAGAAAACACTTCATGCTGTAACAATATTGGACAGTATACAATGTGTTTACTTTATGAAATCACTTGTTGTCAGTGAAGTAGCAAAATGATTTTGATTCCAACCCACTTGAGACTGACTCTGGTTCTGTGATACAAACTTCCTGTTTTGAAGTGATTTAAGTTAACCCTTCCATCAAAATTTTGTGTTGATGTTCCAAACATCATTTTAATAATAACAAAGTAATTTTAAATAAATTCATCATTATCTAAAAAACTAATTAAAACAAAGGCAGTGTATTTCAGCAGAAATAGGAAACAAAAAGGTTAAATATAAACAAATATATCTGGGTGATTTAGTAACATATGACCAAAGACAATTTTAAACACTTAGGTCTTGAAAGAAGGAAGGTCTGCTAACCACAGTAGGTACCAAGGACACTGATATCTTCTGAGTGCTTTGTCAGTATTTGCTCCTTTGCTCAAATACTACCATGGGGCCTTCAGTGAAGATAGCACCAGTTGTGGCAGATATTAACCATGAACTGTTCAAAAACAGCACCCCAGTATTAACTGAAAACTATATCTGTTGGGATTATTGTGTTAACATTTTTAAATCAGTCATTTAACAAGTTTAGAACATTTTTCTTTTAGTCAAGAGACAGGACCTATGACCATTTACAGAAACTCTGAGACAGGGAGAAGGGAAGGAGGCATCCTGTAATTGGAGATCTGGCCTAAACGTTTGTATAAGAGTGGACTCTACTAAAGGCAACTAAATTGCTAGGTGGTGTTAAACTTGTCTCTGGATTAACCGTTTAGAATTCAAACTGGTCGTATCAGGCCCAAATATTCTGTTTTGTGTTCAAACTGACCAGATCTGGTCTCTCACACCTACCCATTAATGCCATTCTAAAAATAAACAATCCCATCATTGAAATCTGAAAGCTAAAAGATAATGTATGATTAATTCAAAGCAATATGAATGTGTAAGCATTACATTTGATAGAGTAATCTGAATACTAAAGGGTTAAGCCTATGACCCAAGTAAGCCATGATAGGATTTGAACTCAAAAGGCAAAGTACCAGACACATTCTGCAAGGCATCCAATACAAGTTTTTTACACTTGTGCCTGTCTTTTATTTTTCTTTTAACTGGAAGTGCTCACTGGTCATGTTTTCAAGGAAGATTGCAAACGCACAACACTATATATGAAAGCTAACTCTGTTTACAATCAACACGTAAATGTCAAGGAAACACACACGCAGCCACCCAACAAGCTTACTGCAGTTTTCATTTACCAGTTCACTCAAAGTATTGGTCAGCCTCAGATTACAGTTGATGACACCTGGCTGAGGTGCTGTGCAGTGGGACTGAAACTAAAACTACATGGTTATGAGCCAAACTTTTTAACCACAAAGCCGTGCGCCTAAATTTCACAATTAGTGTCAAATACAGCAATATATGCATATACACACATATATGCATACACACAAACATACATATATGCACATATATGCACATACCTATTACATTGATATGTATCAGTATATGGGATAAATTATCTAACACTCCATAGCCAGAATGGTAAACCTACATGTTTTCTCTAGGGGTTTATATATATATATATATCATTATTGTTTAGCAGCATGGAAAATGGACATTAAACAATGATGATGATTTCATATCTGTATACTATATACATTTAATATGTCCAAAGCAGCATTTGAGCAGAATAAACAGTATTCTTGTTACTTACAGCAGTAAATTCTGCCTCTATATAGATCCTATTTACATGTTAGTGGGCTAGCCCATGGAAGGATATGTCATTGGGTTAGTTTTTAAGTTTTTTCTTTTAGAAAATTTCCAATTGGATTTGGTATCAGTTATAGAATTCTTTTTCCTACTGTTAGAATATCATTGTGTTATATTCCACTTAATTCAGTTCAAATGTTATTTGGTTCATTATTTTTAATTGATATTGAAGGGGACATAGAAGATAAATTTATATATAAAGAAAGACAAAACAGTTGTAAAACCACAAGATAGTGCCTCGGTTAATAATTGGCTTGCTCTAAGCCCCCTCTAAATCCCATATAAATTTATCCTCCTCCTTTAACTTGTTTTTAGTGCAACAGTGTGGTACTCCTTTCAAAGTTTTGACTGATCTCTGTTTCTCTTTTTTCCAGTCATTGTCAGTCGCACATTATTATGCCAACCCCATATTATGTAAATATTCACAATTCTAGGATGCTGGTTTCTTGTAGTTATTTATGAAAATTTGTTACTTATTCTCCTCACCTATGTGGATTTGAGGTAGAGACGATGAAATATTTTTGTTTAAAGTCACATAAAATCAGTTGTAAAAATTGAACCTTAGTGTTTGTGAGTTTGGTAATCTAGTTATCTTGGCTATTTAAACCTTTTTAATTATTTTCAAAATGAATTGAAACAATGGTAGTGTATTTCAACAGAAATATGGAAACAAAAGAGTTAACTATTTTGTCTTAGATGGTCTAATTTTATACTTAAACATTTCCTCTTTGGTAATCTAGTAATCTTAATCACTTTGTCTTTGATAATCCAGTTACACTATCAACTTAATCATTTCTCTTTTGTCATCTTGTTCTGAGGTAATGTCTATGAACTATGGGCTTGTCAATTTCCTCAGAGTGCAGCATAAAAAAGGAATTTTTTCTTTTTCTTTTTTCATCTTAATCCTAATTGGATGTACCAGATTTTCTGAATTTGTACAAATACTATGAGATTTCTATTAACAAGACATCTGTGCTTGTTCTATCATACTTTACCCTTTGACACCTGATACAAAGCCACCATCACCCCATCTCAAATATGCTCCCATTCAATTGAAAGGGTTCTTCCATTTTCTTTTGTATGTTTTGTTTTGCAAGTTTCTTGATAACCTCACTAGTGCTAATGTCATGCAAAAAGCACCAGTACACACTAAAGTGGTTGGCATTAGGAAAGACACCCAGCTATAGAAACCATGTGAAAGTTGACACGAGCCTGATACAGCTCTGCAGCTCGTCAGGCTCTATCAAACTGTCTGACCCATGTGAGCATGGAAAACAGACATCAGATGATAATGGTGGTGAGGATGATGATGTATCCAATTTTTCTCAACCAAAGTGTGGTTAAGTATGAAATAGCTTATTATAACCCACTTAAGTTCCTGGTTTGGTGATAGGAAAAGAATACAATTCATCTGCTTCATATTAGCAAGGTAAAGATTGTTTATTTAATAAGCTATGTCATGTTTATTTGAAAGACCTACATCAGGATAGAGGTTGGTTAAATTTGAAAGAAACCATAAAGAACAAGCTTTACTTGAATTTGAAGTGTAATGCAAGAGGGAAGGCATGTTGCTTCCATGTAATTAACAATGGTCATGAATACAATGGTGATAGGTTTTAACATTTTTTCAAAACATTCTTTGACATTCTTCCATGTCACTTTGCTATTATTTGCTTGTGGAAGAAAGTGAAATATTCATTAAACTACTGCAAGCTGTTATTTAAAGCCTTTTACTTAAATTACAGTCATGCAAGAATGTTGAAAGTTTATCCCTCTCTTTCTCTTCTTTCCTTCCCACCATCCACACACATTAAGGAAGGACTTGTTGACTTTGGTTTGATGTCGTATTTCAGAACATTATGAAACTGAGTTTCTTTTGCAGTTTACAACGGATATCTATGAGAAAGATCTGCAACAAGCATTACTCCTTAGCAGGTTGGAATTTGAACAGAAAAAACCTACAAAAGAAGTATGTCACTAAAATTTAACCCTTCTACCCTTTTTCTTCTTTCTTTCTTTCTTTTTTTTTTTGTTCCAATTTTGTGCTGCAACTTTAAAACAGGAGAGAGTAAGCCTCTGCAACTGTTATGGCTCTAAGGTGTAGAATGATACTAGATTCTTGTTTTTTCTCTTATTGTTTGCTTTAATTAGCTGCAGGCATGTCCATCGGTGCAGATGAGGCTGTGTGGTTAAGATGTTTATTTTCCAACTGTCTAGTTTCAGGGTCAGTCTTACTGCATAGAGCCTTGGGCAAGTGAGTGGATTTGGCTGATGGAAACAAAAAGTAGCCCATTACCAACCCTCGCATGTAAGATAACTTACCCCATGGCCAGACATGTTTTTGCAGAATATTGGAAATGAATGACACTGCTTGTATGACAGTGACACTCATTTACAACTATCATGTAATGTCAAGACAAAGTATATATGAGGGGGTGCTGAAAAGTACCTGGCTTTGGGTAAAAGAAAATACAGTGAATTATGAATTTTTTTAACATATTCCCCTCTCAGATTCACACACTTATGGCAGTGGTCTTTCAATTTTTCTAAGTCCTGTAAAAGGACTTGGAAGGTTGGGCCTCCAACCAGGCCTATCCTTACAGCCAGGAACTTTTCAGCACCCTCCTTATACACACACACACATACATAATGGGCTTCTTTCAGTTTCCAAGTGCCAAATCCACTCACAAGGCTTTGGTAGAAGACTGAACCCAAAAATCATGTGGTTGGGCAGCAAACTTTTAACCACACAGCCCTACAGCACCTTTTAGGGTAGATGAAATAATTACCAGTCAGTTAAGTTGTTTATACCTCTTTCCATTTATGGCCTTGTGTCAGAGTTATTATTATTATTGATGTTGTTATGTGTTATTAGTTGTAACTGTTTTATTTCATTCCTCTGAGTTGTTTGGTCTATCTTTCCTAATGTTTTACAAATGGGATAGTTTTATTATTATTTTTTTTTATTTAGACATTTGGTGAGGTTAAGGAGTTGGCCTACTGACCTCTAGTCAGGAGTTCCATCTGTAGTTACATCAGTGATGTTGTGTTTGATTATTCACAAAGCTCTACTTTAGTCTGTGTGGCTGACAAACAGATTTCACCCTCACTTTAACAATTCAGTACATAGAAGTAAGGAACATCCAACTGAAGAAATAAAAAAAAAAATTTAAATACATCTTTATTTAACAAGACCTTTCCAATAATGTGCAGTTGATTAAATTTTCAACATCTATTTTGACAGTAAAAAAAAAATAAACAACAGGAGATTGTTTGGAATTGATATTTATGTATAGAATGACTAGTATTGTGGTAAGTATTGAATGCATAACCCATTTGGTACAAAACCACACAAGATCATCATTGGTTTTAAGGTACAGCCTTACTGATTTAAAGTGATTTATGTTAAAATTCCCTTTTAAAATTTCAGGTTATTTTATGTCCCAAGCTGGCAGAATCATTAGCATGCTGGACAAAATACTTAGCAGCGTTACTTCCAGCAATACGTTCTGAGCTCAAATTCTGTCATGGTCAACTTTGCTTGACTTGCCCCACTACCTTACTATCAGGTCCTGTGCTTTTCTTTAATAGAAAGCAATTTATGTTCCAAACAGCTTAATAACAATGGAGTTACTTTACTATATTTTTCATTATTTTTTTAATCAATTGAATCAAAAACTGTATTTTCAAAGAATTATGGTAACAAAAAGGATAAATATTAGTAAACTTAATTGCAGAAGTTGTGCAGTTAAATTAGAGATGGTAGAAAGGTGAATTTGATGTGTATGTGTTTGAATCCAAGGGAAACTGCATGGAAGAAAAACTGATGATGCCTGGAGAGAATAATAGTAAACATTTTATTTTATTTGTATACTGGGATTTTGTTTTTTCCAGAAAGGAAACAGCTCAGAAGTTAAAACACAGGCAGAAAGTAAGAAGAAAAAGAAAAAAGAAAAGCAAGTTATTCCCACCAACACAGAACAACCCAAAAATAAGGTTCCAAACTCCAACAAATCAGGTACAGTTACATAATTTCATTACTAGGATTTTATCCTTTGTATGTATATTAGACAAGTGGAAGCGCAATGGCCTAGTGGTTAGGGCAGCCGACTCGCGGTCATAGGATCACAGTTTCAATTCCCAGACCGGCCGTTGTGAGTGTTTATTGAGCGAAAACACCTAAAGCTCCACGAGGCTCTGGCAGGGAATGGTGGTGAACCCTGCTGTACTATTTCACCACAACTTTCTCTCACTCTTACTTCCTGTTTCTGTTGTACCTGTATTTCAAAGGGCCAGCCTTGTCACATTCTGTGTCATGCTGAATCTCCCTGAGAACTACATGAAGGGTGCATGTGTCTGTGGAGTGCTCAGCCACTTGCACGTTAATTTCACGAGCAGGCTGTTTTGTTGATTGGACCAACTGGAACCCTTGACGTCGTAAGCGACGGAATGCCAACAATGTATATTAGACAATTGGCAAGTTCGCTATTTGTGTATGTGTATGTTAGACAGTTGACAAACTTAGTATTCATATGGTTGCATATATATCTTTTAAACAAGCCTACATATGGATGAGGACAGCTGTGCAAAGAAGTGCTGATCTCTAACTGTGGAGGTAGACCCAGGAAGACATGGGACGAGGTGGTGAAGCATGATCTTTGTATGTCAAGCCTCATTAAGAAGATGACAAATGACCCAGACCTTTGGTAATATGCCGTGCTTGAGAAAACCCGTCAAGCCAAGTGAAACAGGCACATAAAAAAACACCATTCAAACATTGAGTCTCATGGAGGTGATAAGTGACCAAGACCCTTGGCGATATGCCATACTTGAGAAGACTTGTCAAGCCAAATGAAATCATAGTTGTGGCTGATGCTGGTGGCATGTAACAAACACCCATTACACTCTTGGTGTGATTGGCATTAGGAAGGGCATCCAGCCATAGAAACCAAGCCAAATCAAATTGAAACCTAGTGCAGCTTTCCAGCTTCAGTTTCAGTCAAACCGTCTAACTCATGCCAGCATGGAAAGCAGACGCTAAATGATGATGATGACCTTGTAGACATACATGGTAAATTTACCTATTTCTCCATAGATTGAAAAAATGAAGAGCAGCTTTAATTTTCAACCTTTATTGGGTCTCATCAAAGATGTGTGTGTCTCGTGAGCAATCAACAGAAAAAGTTGCCAATCTGTTCATATACACATCAAATCTAATAGCTTCAGAGAACTGGAGATTTGCATACTGTAAGTGTTGTGAACACTTTATTAGACATCAGAGGTGGTTCAACAGGAAACCCAATCCACATTGTAAGAATCCACATTGTAAGAAATCCACATTGTAAGAAATAACAAATCTATATTGTAAATTTATTAACTACTGTACTTACAAAGAATGATGCTGTATCACTGCTCTCAGATTGGCAAAGTTTACTGGAACCATGAAGTTAATCATGTAAGTCTGGAAGTTGAACACTCAAGATTACAGTTCTCTTTTTTTGTTTTGTTTTGTTTTTTAATGTAGTTAACCATTTCATCTTGGATTTCTGATGTTGTATGTGGGCTCTCTGAGATACTTGATGTTGAGGCAACAGGACACATCATCCAAGCAAAGTTGTTTCATGTGTTTTTGAAATGTAAATTTATTAGTTTGTGTTCTATAAGAGCAGTAGGTTGCTGTCATCATTTAACATACCTTTTTCCATGCTGGCATAGGTTGAATAGTTTGACATGATCCAACGAGCCTGAGGGCTGTATTGGTCTCCAATGTCTGATTTGACATGGTTTCTACTTACTGGATGTCCTTCCTAATGCCAATCACTTCATTAAGTGTACTGGACACTTTTTTGTGGCACCAGCACTAGTGGGATCAACAAATACTCACATGACAAGACCTCAATTGAGTGGGAGTGTAGTATTGATGGAGGTGAAAGTTTGATAGAGAGACAGGAGCAGATATTTTGCTAAAGAGATGAATGCATGGCTTCTCCATCTGGAAAGAAAGAGAGAGATGTGAGATTAAGGTACAAGATAAATATGAAAAAGAATATCCCTTCAATTACTTCACTCACCAACTCGACTTGACATTGGGAAGCTTCTAAGTTACATCTGTTGCATCTTCATTCCCTATATTTTAATCATTCACAGTGGTGTCTGTAATTTGCAAGTCTCTAAGACGATGCACTATAGGTATTTTATTACTAATATAATCTATACTGTCAGATTTTCATTATTATTTACTACATCCTCAACAACAGATCCTGTAACATTTTTTTTGCATACCCAAGCGACTTACAAACACTTTTTCCTTTGATAAATTAAAGTCTGTGAAATCATTGTTAACATTCTCATCAGATGAATTATCAAATATCAAAGCAGGCCACAACTTATGCCAGGTTTTCTTTAGTGTAGATGCTTCCAGCATCTTCCATCCTCTGGCAACAAACCAGACAGCATTCTTGATATTCAATTCTTTAATAAATGTCAGTACAGATTTGCCAGCATTCACTGCATCTAAAAGACATTTCATGAAAAGTGAGTCTTAAGAAAGTTCAATATTCTTTGGTTTTGAGGTTTGGTAAATGACATACAGTTGGGTGGTAAATATATTGAATAAATGTTTTTTACTGAAGATGTCATCTTTGGGGTGGGTTGAGCATTTGTCCAAGATTTAGCCCTTTAGCATTTAAATCAACCATATCCTGTCAAAATATTCCAATTTTTTTCTGGTCAAACTGGCCAAATTCAGTTTCTTATATCTATCTTACAATGCCACATTAAAAGTAAACAATCCCATAAAAAAAAGCACCCACTACACTCTCGGAGTGGTTGGCGTTAGGAAGGGCATCCAGCTGTAGATAGAAACTCTGCCAGATCAGATTGGAGTTTGGTATAGCCATCTGGTTAGCCATTCCCCAGTCAAATCGTCCAACCCATGCTAGCATGGAAAGCGGACGTTAAATGATAATGATGTTCCAGGCTGGTGTGGGTTATGATTTATTAAATTAGTCACATGTTTACTTTGTGGTGAAGGTGCATGGCTCAGTGGTTAGATTGTGAGGTTCATGATCATGTGGTAGTGAGTTCAATTCTCAGACTGGGTTGTGTGTTGTTCTGCAGCAAGACACTTTATTTTACGTCACTCCAGTTTACTCAGCTATAGAAATGAGTTGCAATGTCACTGGTACCAAGCTGTATCAGCTTTTGCCTTTTCCCTTGGATAGCATCAATTGCATGGAGTAGAGGAGGCTGGTATGCATAAGTCTTCCATGAACAACCTTGCCCAGACCTGTGCTTCAGAGGGGAACTTTCTCATTGCAATCCCATGGTCATTTGTGACCAAAGAGGGATCTTTACTCTTTACCCGATGTTGCAACTCTATTTATATTTAATCAATATCTTTCTTTGTCTTGTCGTTTTCATTATTTTGAAGGTGCCAAACATGAAGCCTCATTGAATAATGATGGAGAGTCCAATTGTCTTGATAATGCGAAAGCTGGCTATAACCGCATTCGGCATAATGAAAAGATGCAAGAAGAATACCGGAAAGTAAATCTTTTTTGTCTGTTTATTTTATTTTATTTTCACTCCAATCTAAAAAAAAAAATTAAGCATAAAATTAAAATTTGAGTTTTGGATTTTAAAATTTCTGCTTGCTGGTAACATCAAATACACATGCGCATGCATAGACATGCATTATTGACTTATTTGCACGTTAATTAATTTGACACTTCATTACTAATTAGCATTCAGTTGTGAATCTGGAGATGCTCTTATTTCCAGCTCCTGAAGATTAAGTAAACAGTAAAATATGCCTGCTTAGGAGTAGAGCAGTGGTTCCAGCTGGGATTAGGGATTGAACTAAGTACCTCGACATGTATGGCCTGTTGTAGGAAAAATGCTTTGACTACATCTTTATCTTTTATCATAAAGCACATGTAGTTAATGGTAATTCTAAATGCTGTAAACTGCTTCTAGCTTATGAAAAGCACTTACCCACAACTAGTATGTCATCTTGGGTGTATCATCCTAAATTGTACCAGTGAGATGGTAGAATTGTTACTGTGCTGAGCAAAATACTCAGCAGTATTTTGTCTGTCTTTATGTTTTGAGTTCAAATTCTGCCAAGGTTGACTTTGCCTTTTATCCTTTTGGGGCTGATAAAATAGGTACTAGGTGAGCACTGCTTCTTTTTTTGGTTTCTGATTTTCATTAAGTCTATTCAATTCAACCAATCTTAATCATCATTCTGTGTTTCTTTTAAAAATCTTCCAATATCAAATCCAGTCTATCAGCCTTTGTCTCTATTTGTTCATGAAAACATGTCTGACCATAGAGAAATATTGCCTTACTTGAAAACCAGTGTGAGTCAGTGACAAGAAGGACACCCAACCACACAAAAATAAAAAATTGCCCCAGTGACTCCCATTTGTCTAATGCAAACATTGAAAAATGGACATTAACATGATGATGATTGTGTGTGTGTGTGCATATATATATAAGACTCAGGGAATTGCATGTATTTGTTTGTTTTTTTTTGCATTTTATGTATACATTTGTATATGTTTGCTTTGTTTCCATATACTTCTGCACATGTGTGTATCTAAGTATTTAATATATGTATCACTTGTTCATTTTACATGTTTCCTACTAGCATGGGTAAGACAGATATAGACTGATATATTGCAGCATTATTTTACAGCAGGGTATCCTTCCTTTGCTAACCCTTTTATTCATGTAGGAGATCTGTTTCCTGTCTTTGAAAGTGCAAAACCAGTGACTTTAAAGAATATGTGAAATTAGAGATCCCTTTTGTGTATTTATGAGCCTGGTGTTGCCATCCGGTTTCACCAGTCCTCAGTCAAATCGTCCAACCCATGCTAGCATGGAAAGCGGACGTTAAACGATGATGATGATGATATATATATATATATATATATATATATATATATATATATATATATATATATATATATATATATATATATGTGTGTTTGTCTTTGTATGTATAATGTTTCCCTGTTATTTCCTTCCTACCTCTCAATGCTTTACATAACTACTTGGCATTTATTTTTATTTTTTCCTTGCTCTTACCGTTCCCCTTGTCTAGTAATACATCTCTCCTTCCTTCTCTTTCACCTCCTCTTCTTTTCTCTCGCTCACTAAACCCCACTCCCATTTATCCTTTAACATCAGCTGACCTTTTTTTTCCTTGCTCTCAAAGACTTCCGTTCTTCCTCCAACCATAGGATTTATTCTGTTGTTCAAATTATAAGTTGCTAGTTTGCTGTTTTTTGTTTTACCGTTTTTTGTGCAGCAGAATAATTATTGTGCTTGACTTGTAGGGATTTTGCTTTGTTTGCCAATTTGCTCTAAGGTTGTTTCTTTAGAATCTTTCAGACATCAGTTGTGTGTCTTGTCCTAGAACTTTACATTTCTTCAATTGTATGTTCCACTTCATAAGTTGTAATTTCTGCAATTTTTAGTGTCATAGCTTTGATGTCTTCTCTAAAATCATTGTTAATTTTTGAGTTTAGACTTTGGTAGCATTTTATTATTCTTTCCATGATCTCATGAAACTTTTCTTCATCATCATTGTCTAATGTCTGTTGTCCATGCTGGCATGGGTTGGGTGGTTTGACTGGGCTGGCACGCTGGAAGGCTGTGCAAGGATCCAGTCTGATTTGGCATGGTTTTCTATGGCTGGATGCCCTTCTTAACGTCAATCACTCCAAGAGTGTAATGGATGCTTTTACGTGTCACTGGCATGGGTATCATTTGCTTGACACCGGTATCTGTCACAACTGCGATTCTGCTTGGCTTGATGAGTCTTCTTCTCATGCACGACATAATGCCATAGGTCTTGGTCATTGCCTCCCCAAAAACCTTGAGCTATTTAACGCTGACCCTTTTTTATAATAATCTGCCTGAGACTATCCCTGGTTCTCTGACACAAAATTTACTGTTTTAAAGTGATCTACATTGAAACTTTCCATCAAAATTTCATGTTCTAAATACTAACTTAATAAGTGAAATAAGTGATTTTACTAAATTCATCATTAGTTTCAAAATTAAAACAAAGGCAGTAGATTTTAACAGAAATATAGTAACAAAAGGGTTAACATGCAGCTAAGTTTTAATTTGTGTGAAGGTACATGGCTTAGTGGTTAGGATATTCAACTCATGATCATAAAGTCATGAGTTTGATTCCCAGCAGCACAGTGTATCCTTGAGCAAGACACTTTATTTCACAGGGCCAGCTTTGTCACATTCTGTGTCATGCTGAATTTCCCTGAGAATTATGTTACGGGTATGCATGTCTGTACAGTGCTCATACACTTGCATCTGACTGTTCTGTTGATCAACTGGAGCCTTCATCATCATAACTGACAGAGTGCCAGTTTTGAAGTTTCAATATGGGTTAGAATTGATTCATTGATATTGCTAACATTCTTAAATGCATGAATGAAACCACTTCATTTTTTCAATTTGTCTTATGTAAAATCTGTGCAAGAAACTAATATCTATTGATGTCTACTCATATTGAATTTCTATTTAGCAATATGCTGTTCAAAGTGTATTGACTGCCAAACATGAAGAAGAGATAAAAGAGAAAGAAAAAGAAGCCAAGAAGTTAAAAGATAAAGTAGGGACACTAGAAGTAAGTATTGTTTGTTGTACATATTGCACATTACAGTGTGGGTTTGGAAGGTGTTTGAAATGACAGTGAAATTGATGTTGGGTGTTTGTTGGGAAGGAAAGCTGAGGGCTGTTGATAAAAAATAGGTGTAATATCTGAACAGGCCTGGCTGTGTGGTTTTGTAGCTTGCTTCCCAACCATGTGGTCTTGTGTTCACTCCCTTGTTGCAGCACCAGCACCTTGGATAAGTGTTTTGTACTATAGTCCCAGGCCAACCAAAGCCTTGTGAATTTTGTGAGTGTGTACGTTGTTGTTCATTTCCAGTCTTCTGTAGAAGAACCTGTCTGGCCATGGGAAATATTATCTTGTTTGAAAATGTGTTAGGATTAGTGACAGGAAGGACATCTGGCTGTAGAAAATCTGCCCAGTGAACTGATCCATTACAAGTATGAACATGTGGATATTAACCAATGATGGTGACAACAATGACTTTTGGGGGAAAAGAATGACTATTGTGTTCTGTACAGATATTTTGTATGATCAGAACTGATATCACCAAGATAAAATGTATTAAATCCAGTGAACTGAGTGTCCAGTTTATATTTCCAACTATAACTCTTTATTCTTGACTACATTACTATATCCATTGCTTGTAATGTTCAGAATCTCTGTCAATTTGCCAGTGTTCTCTCTCCATTTGCACTAGGTGAGTGGCTGTCTGATAAGTATCTTGCTTACCAACCACATGGTTCTGGGTTCAGTCCCACTGCATGGCACCTTGGGCAAGTGTCTTCTACTATAGCCTCAGGCTGACCAAAGCTTTGTGAGTGGATTTGATTGACAGAAACTGAAAGAAGCCCGTTGTGTATGTGTGTGTGTGTGTGTGTATATATATATATATATATATATATATATGTATGTCTGTGTTTGTGTTTGCCCCACCCATCGCTTGACCGATGTTCTTGTGTTTATGTCCCTATAACTTAGCGGTTTGGCAAAGGTGACTGATAGAATAAGTACTAGGTTTACAAAGAATAAGTCCTGGGGCCGATTTGTTCAACTAAAGTCGGTGCTTCAGCATGGCCGCAGTGAAATGACTGAAACAAATAAAAGAATAAAAAGAATGTGTGTGTGTGGAGATATATATATATATATATATATATATATGTGACCCCGAGGTGCCTATAAAAAGCATTGGTATGGGTGCTGGTGCCATATAAAAAGCACCCAGTACACTCTGTAAAATGGTTGGCATTAATAAGGGCATCCAGTCATAGAAACCAAGTCAAAACAAACTATGGAACCTGGTGTGGCCCTTGGCCTTACTAGTTCTTGTCAAATCATCTAGCCCATGCCAGCATGGAAAATGGATGTTAAATGATGATGATGTGTATATATATATATTATATATATGCGTATCATGGTTTCTACAACCAACTACTAGCCCTTCCAGTAACCAAACACTTACAGAATGTAATTGGGTGCATTTTCTGGTGGCACCAATGCTAGAGAAGTTGAATAGTCAAGACAGGACTAGAGAGACGAAGTTAATAATTGTGCTAAATGACTTTATGATGCCATCATCCAACTGCTCATAGGTGTTTGACATTCACTGTGAAGTTAAGTTTTCTAATTACATTATTCATAAACTTTAAATTCAGTTTCTTATATTTTGTTTTATATTTTATGATTTCAGGCAGAATTAAAGAATGTGAAGAAGAGGAACGGCCAGTTGGCAATAATTCTTAGCCAAGCTGAACGCAAGTATTTGCCTAATTCTTATCTCTGTGTTTAGTTTTCCCTACTATTTAATATATGAAGATAAAGACCTGCTTTATATATTGCAATATTAGGATTTCTTGACAGGGTACAAGGCCACAAATATGAGAGGTTTTGGACATTGTCAGTTGGAGCAATGGCTGGCATTGTTCTGTTTTTATTGGCTCTAGCAGTATTTAGCACACTGGAAAATGGAACAAATTACCTGGAGAAATTTTGTCTTATATTCTAACATTTCTAGCACTTCATTACCAGGTTACATAATTATAAAGATTAATGGTAATGTTCCAACTTGATGGTAAAAACGAGGTTAGTTTTTCATCATCATCATTATTGTTGTCATCATAGCAATTTCTGACATTAATTTAATATCTAGTTCTCAATGGTAGAATTTTTATTTATATATTGGTAGACAATAGTATCACTGGGACAATCACCGGTTCATTGCTTTTATGGTTGTAAGAATGACAGGAAAGTCTGTGTAAATCAATGTAGAACAAATATTCTTTTCTACTTTAGACACAAGGCCCGAAATTTTTGGGGAGGGGACCAGTCGATTAGATCGACTCCAGTATGTAACAGGTACTTAATTTATCAACCCTGAAAGGATGAAAGGCAAAGTTGACCTTGGTGGAATTTGAACTCAGAATGTAAAGACAGACGAAATACCGCTGAGCATTTCTATCGGCGTGCTAATGTTTCTGCCAGCTCACCACCTTGATGTAGAACATATAAAGGACTTGCTTCAAAAGCACTTTTTTTTGTTGTTTATTTTTTGCATTTCTTGCTGATAGACATCTCCAAAAGATATACACATGTACACATCTATACAAATTTTTGAGTTCAACCCATGCCAGCATAGAAGATAGACTTTCACCCTTTTATCACCACAGACACCTGAAAAATACTTTCGTTAATATTACCGAACTGCCCATACCTGTCCAAAATGTCTTATTCGTATTTTAATGAGAATTTCAGTACAAATCTCATTATTACATTCATTTGTGGATTTGTACACATGTCTACCAAATTCTATTCACAGAGCATTTGCCAACTCAAGATGTCAGGCAGTGAGATGAAAACTATGAATTGTTTGGTTGCAAAAGCACACTTTTTGTCTCCACAGTTTCAATGCTTGTTCTTGTTATTTTAAACCCTTCAACATAGAAATATAAGTGGCACTTATTTTTCATTTAGACAGACAGAACCATACAAAACAATTACTATAGTATAATTTGAGCCCATCATTACTCATTGGGTAATGAGTAATGATGTTCAGCATGATAATAGTGGCCAGCAAAGCCTACTCTGCTTTGAGCGACAACAGTAGAGATAGTTGAAACATGTCTGTAAATATCCTCTTTGACTTTGTGCTAATGCTATGAGGTGTTTTGAATCCTTATGAAGAGCCTAGTGTATATACCATCAAAGCAGTGTTAAGGCTCCTTCATTGTAGTTTAATCTTGAGCTCCATTGAGAATTGTTCTCTCTTCACATGCCATGAAGGTGGCAAGCTTTGTTGACTTAGAAATATTTGGTTACCAGATGTGGATATCAGATTTTATATTTTGGAAACTTCTGTATCTGGTCAAGTAGGAGGGAGCCACAGTGAGTATGGAAGGCACAAGCCCAAATGAAGCTAACCATGGGTACAGATCTTGTTAGTAGCAAATATTCAAATGAAATCTTCAAAGACCAAAGCAGAGAAAGGTTCCATGCCAACATATGTTGAGCACTTGTCATTTGGTCCTAAGAAGTGGTTAAAAGCTTCTGTGAAAAAATAATAACAACCACTCAACTACATCGATGTTTATTAGCAAAGACATCCAGCAAAACCGAAGCTTAGAGGTAATATTTCCTTCCACTTAAATCTGGATATTCTGTTAGAACAAACTTTGCTGCAGTAGATACCATGAGAAAAACTCCCATATAGGTTTTTGGTGCAAAATGCATGCTTGTTTATATCACTAGCGGGAGTTGGTGAGAATTTACCTCACCACTATCAGTATAAACAAGTATGCATTTTGCACTAAAAGCCTATATGAGAGTTTCTCTCATGGTATCTACCACAGTAGAGTTTGTTCTAAGAGAACATCCACATCTTAGTGAGAATAAATATTGCCTCTCACTATTAATACTGCCTCTGTCACTAATATATATATGTATTTTTTAAACTGAACCTCTCCCAGATCTGATGTGGGCCAAAGATTCCTCATGCAATATGAAATGCATCTCAGATGCACAGCCACTTAAGGAAGACTGTGAACTATGGGCATTTTATGTTATTTTGTATTGCTCAGAGATCTTTTGGCTGTTAGTGTTGTTTATTGATATCCGCATTACAGATGTTGTATCTTGGATAGCTGTCTCAAATCAAGTTTCCATTCTTTATCCTATATCACACTTCACCCTTACCTTTCGTTTTTCATTGCTGCAACCACTTGTCATCTCTCCATAGTTACCTCTCTTACATATTCTAATCAAAACGTTCCATTTATTTTTAAACCATTTTGAATCCTAGATTTTTTTTTCCAAGGACTTGTATTACTTTTAGTATTGAGATGTTTAAAGACTTGCTGTGCTGCAGATACCAGTGTAGAGAGATTATATGATGTTGCTGCAGATGTGTGTGTAGGGGTCAATGAAATATAGTGGTGGTCAAATATTGGGATCAATGGTATAGGTTAATCACCTTCCCACAAATTGCTTGTTCTTAAATTAGAAACATTATTATTATTATTATTAATAATAATAATAATAATAATTTCAAATTTTGGCACAAGGCCTGCAATTTTGGTAGAGGAGTAAGTCAATTACATTGACCCCAGGGCTTAACTAGTACTTGGTTTATCAATCCTGAAAGGATGAAAGGCAAAGTCAACCTTGGTGGAATTTGAACCCAGAACGTAAAGATGGGCAAAATGCTGCTGAGCATTTCACCTGGCATGATAACAATTCTGCCAGCTCACTATTATTATTAGTATTAGTATTAGTAAAGGCAGCAAACTGGCAGAGTTTACAGTCTACTAAATTCACTCACAAGGTATTGGTTGACCTGGGGCTATAACAGACACTTGCTCATGGAGCCACATAGTAAGATTGAATTTGGAACCACATGGTTGTAAAGCAAGCTTCTTAACCCCACTGCCATGCTTGTACCTGGCTCTATTTTTTGTAGTCAGGAGGTAAGGCAGTCTCTAAAGACCTTGTCATTGCCCCTTCAACAGAATACACTCAGACCTTGAGGGTTGTTGACTATGTTTCCATCACTTAGAGATTTATGCTCCTCTTCCTGACATCTTAACACAAAATTCAATCTTAATGTTTTTTTATCCAATGTTCATTCACACTACTCATTCCTGTATTTGTTTTGTTGTTTACAGTGAAAGAAAAATATGATATTCTGGAACAAGTGGATAACTTAACTTCCGTAAAAGATGAGCTAACAGATCAGGTAAAACCACCTGGGTTTTTTTTTTCTATCATTTACATGCTTCGGTCATTAGATTGTGGCCATACTGGGGCACTGATTTCAAATTGACATCAGTACTTTTTTTTTTTTTTTTTTTACACTAGTACTTCGATTGATCATTTTGCCAAACTGCTACATTACAGAGATGTAAACAAACCAACACAGGTTGTCAAGTGGTGAGGGGAACAAACTCAGAGACACACACATATTCAAGCAGTGTTTAGGCATAAGTGAAATTTAGGTGGGTTAAAATATGTTTGAGACATATTTCAACCATTAAAGGCAAATTTACTGTAGTTACTCTAGAGAAAAAAACTATTGCTTGGGATAAAAGGGTGTAAAAACACCATATCTATCCAGTGCTGCCCTCTATTGGATTCCCAGATGCATTTCTAGCTCTAGCCATTATCAATGGGAAATACTGAAGAGAGGTAACTCTGTGCAGATTTTAAAGCCTTATCTTTCACTAAAACAGTCAGCAACATTGACTGAGTTGTGCCAGTTTGGTGTGTGTCTTTGTGAAATGGGCTTCCCCACAGTTTCCATCTACCAAATCCACTCACAAGGAATTGATCAGACTGGGACTATAGTAGATGTGCCGAAGTACAGTGGGACAGAGCACAAAAATCATATGGTTGAAAAGTGAACCTTTTAACCTCAGAGCCATACTCCGAGAAATAAAAACCCTTTCCCCAAAAGGTCTGCTTCTTCAATACCCTTATCTTTCTCAATCTGACCTATCCATGCCCTTTTTCCTTCAAATGACTCGCAGCATTCCTCTTCACCCTAGACTGTTACTCCCTTCCTGTTCCTCTTTCCTTCACACCTTCTGTCCATACTTATCTCTTATAATGTTGGATAGTCGTAGACTCAGCTTTCATATTCATACAACCTATCCTATCACCTTTTCAACACTATCTATCCCTTTTTCTCAAGCCTGTCACTAATCATTTCTCTCTCCCCTGTTCCCTGCCACACTTCTTTTCTCACCCTCTCCTCTCTTACTTATCCTCCTTCATCCTTACACCTAGAACCATCACCCACTCTCTCTTCTATTCTTCCTCAGTTATAGGGGTCACTTAAAGCCCTTAGCTTTGCAAGTTATGAGGTGATAATTATAAGTGCTAGTAACTTTTAAAGTGGTTTGTATTAGGAAGGGCATCAAGCTGAAGGAACTATGTCTAAGTAGACATTGGCGCATGATGCAGTTTTTCAACTCATTAGACTCCGTCAAACCAACCAACCCATGATAGCATGGAAACTAGATGTTAAATGATATGTGTGTGTGCATACATATGTCTGTTTGTGTTTATCTTTTATTCTTTTACTTGTTTCACTCATTGGACTGTGACCATGTTGGGGCTCTACCTTGAAGGGTTTTAGTCAAAGAAATCAAATCTAGTACTTATTCATTTTATAAGTTTGGTACTTTTTCTATCGGTCTCTTTTGATGAAAGTCTAAGTTATGGGGACATCAACAAACTAACACTGGTTTTCAAGCAGTAATGAGAGCAAACACAAATGTGTACGTATATATATATATATGTATATCATCATCATCATCATCATCATCATCATGTCTGTTTTCCCTGCATGTGTTGGACAGTTTGACAGGAGTTGGTCAGCCAGAGACCTGTTCAAGCTCCAAATTGTCTGTTTTGGCATGGTTTCTAGGATTGGATGCCCTTCCTAATGCCAACTACTATACAGTGTACTGAGTGCCCTTGTATGTGGCACTGGCATGAGAGTACATTTTACATGGTGCTGGCACCGGCAAGACAAAAACTTCTGAGCTAGGACGGGGAGTGGGGGCATGGCCAGTAAGGACATGCCTGCATGTATGGATGGTTGCAATTTTACTTAGCTTGATATGTCTTCTCAAGTACACCAAATTCACTAACAAGGCATTTGTCGACCCAGGGCTATAGTAGAAGATACTTGCTCAAGGTGCTACATTGTGAAACTGAACTTCAAATCATGGTTGCAAACTAAGCTTCCTAATCACACAGTCATACCTACACTGCACTCTTGAAGTCGCATGGAATAAAAGTCTCTAACTTGAAAAACTGGTAAGGACTAGTTACAAGAAGGGAGGGCATCTAGCTGTGCCTCAATAATATTTGTCTAAAACACATGTTACATGAATGGATGAGGAATGTTCATACATTTCAGATATGAATGGTTTACCTACATCATTTCAGAGCTACACACACACACACACACATACACAGAGTTGAGATTTAGATAACATCTACCATAAATCCTCAAGTATAATCCACCTTTTTTTCCCAAAATTTAGAGGCCAAAATCCCTAGTGCTTACTATATACGAGGTTAAAAATGAAAAATATTTTCTAAGCAATGTCCAAGTCTCTATTTGCTGTCCGGCAATGTTTATTCAGACGTATTTTGTGATGTCGGGCTCAAAAATACCTTAAGCTAAGCCTGAAAGCAATGAAGTCATAAAAGAATCATCCATAACTTGCAATAAGCAACATTTATTAAAATAAAAGTATTCAGAACACAGAATAACATGTAACAAAAACAATTTGCAAACATATTTACATTCCCATTTAACAGTTAAGAACATCACCATTATTATATTACTCATGCGTGGAAGTGTTTGTTCGACTAGGTGCTGCTGGCTTAATTACACATGAATTGTGCTTAATAGTTTAGCGCTAAATAGTTCATCCTACTGTTTGTATTAGCAATTTGCATCATAACCGTGGCAAACAATAGATACTTAATTAAATACCAGTATTAAATATTTGAACTACTGTGGGTCTTTACTAGGGTTTTTTATAAGCGGGACTTTAACGTGTCCATTAATCTCCAATAAAACATTTTATACATTACATGTCCATAAAATGCCTTGTAGATCTTATTCAGCTATGTTTAAACTTGAAGTTATATCATATGCTGAAAAGCATGGTTATAGGGCTGCCGGAAGAAAATTTGATGTTGATGACCTGACTTTGATATGCAAATGGATTGTGTATGCAATGGAATGAACTTGATCCCTAGGTTATTGTGAAATTTTTTATCAAATGTTGTATATCATACTAGCTACGGCGGTACATATTCTAAAATTGGAACGATACAGAGAAGATTAGCATGGCCCCTGCGCAAGGATGACACGCAAATTCGTGAAGCGTTCCATATTTTTCTCACGGTGGTGCACCAGCATGACCGCAGCCACTTGGCTGAAACACATAAATAAATAAATAAATCATCTGTACTGGATGGTACTCAGGATGACGTTGTATGAAAAGATGAGATTAATGAAAGTGAATCTTCTGATGTTGACTATGAATCTGACTATGACGGAAATTTACACTATAATGATGCTGACATGTTTACGGAGGAACAAATGGAACAGTTATTTGATGCTGAAAGTGACGTTGAATTTGAAAGATTTGAACAAATGTTTTTGCTTTTGTAACTGATAGTGATAAATATGTAAAGGTAATTTACTTAATATTTATTTTTCACTGACGTTATTACAGTTATTTCTTTATTTTCTGCAAAGTGCACAAAAAAGCTACACATTTGCATTATGTTATATACACAATAATAATAAAGGACGGTACTGTATATATGTTTACAAACCAAGGACGTTATATAGACCTCCTTGACTGAAGTTAGAGAAGGGGTGCGTATTATACACAAGGTTTAGGTTTTTCAGAGGTACAACCCCCTAAAAATCCCCTGTGTATTATACTCAAGGGTGGACTATACTCGAGGATTTGCGGTACATACATCTTCCTCAGTTGTTTCCATGTTTACATTAAAATATTTTAATTTTGTTTGCAGGATACTTTTAAAGTGAACCCCAAATAACAAATTTTATACATTCTTGAGTTAATATGGACAGAAAGTGTTTATTATTATTATTATTACCACCATCATCGCCTTTTTTTTTATGTTTGGCTTATGCTTTGCATTCGTACAAGTTGGCTGCAAGTCTTACCCAGAGACCTCAAGAGACAACAAGTTAGAAGTTCATGTTGGTGTTATGCCTAGGGTGCCATATATTTGGTTTTGTTCTATAGAATGTTTAAGAAATCATAAGAAAATTATGTGTTTGTTTTAAAATTTGAGATTACATAGACAGTATTTTATGTAGGATATGGGCAGTTCCCATGAGCACTATCTTTTGAATTTCTGCCATTTTGGGGTTTCCTGGTATCTGAGCTAGGTAGCAATCAGCCCCTTTTGCTATCATTCCTAGGGCACCTATGACAACAGGTATTATTTTAGTCTTCAGGTTCCATATTTTGCTAATTTCTATTTCAAGATCTTTATACTTGCTCAGTTTTTGGTAGGTCTTGACACATATATTTATATAGATTGGGAGTCATATCAATGAGGAGGCAAAATTTTTGTCTGAAGTCTTTCAATATGATGTCTGGCCTATTTGCATCTATTTTTCTGTCAATTCGAATGGTGAAGTTCCAGAGGAGTGAGATGTGATCATTTTCAAGCATTGGTGGTGGTTTGTGTTCCCACCAGTTTTTATCATGGGGCAAGTCCAGGTTTTTGCAAATTACCCAGTGAATATATTGTGCAGTTCTATCATGCCTGTTGAAATACTCTGTAGGCACAAGAAAACTGCATATGGAGACAACATGATCGATGGTCTCATTTTGTTGTTGACATACACGACATATTGCGGAGCTGCCATTTTTTAATATATTGGCCTGGTAGTTCCTTGTAGGTAGGCATTGATCTTGGGCTGCTATAATAAACCCTTCTGTTTCTGATTTTAAGCCAGAAGCCATTAGCCATTGATGGGTAAGGGCTTTATCAACATTAGCATTATTCGCTCTCTTTGGGTATTTGCCATTGAGAGGTTTTTCTTGTCATTTATCAGTAAGAATATCTAAGGTAGCAGTTTTAGCGCAGGTTTTCAAACGCTTAGCTTTTTCTGTGCTTGTTTCTAGTATGTCTAATTCCAGAATTTGTTTTATTTGAAATTCACTTAGATATTCCTTTGCCTGTTTTGTTACTGAGTATGATGCTTTCTTGTTTTCATGTTTTGAGACAAGTTTTAACATCCAGTCCTCAGAGTTTTTCAGGTAGGTGTCTAGGCCAATTGTGGCAATCTTCATAGTTAATGCCAGTTGTAAAAGTCCACAGCCTCCCTCTTTTCTTAGCCGATAAAGTTGTTTTATATCTGCCTTAGGGTGGTGCATTCTATGCATTGTCAACAGTTTTCGTATTTTTCTGTCAAGATTACATATTTCGGTAATTGGCCAGTTAATGATTTTGAAACTGTAAGTCACAACTGGTATGGCTAAAGCATTGATTGCTTCGATCCTGTTTCTTGCATTCAGCTCTGTCTTCAGTATTGCTGTCACCCTGCGATAACATTCTCTTCTGATCATGTTTGATTCTGTCCCCTAGGTATTTGTAGCTCTCCGCTGGTTCTAACTCTTTTATGACATTCTGCTGGTCAAGGTTAACGTTAGATGTTTCTGTCAATTTTCCTTTGATAAAGGCACCTTTTGCACATTTATCAAGGCCAAATTGCATCCTGATGTCCTCACTGAATTGTTTAACAATCGCTAGTAAGCCCTTGAGTTGTTGGTCATTTTTTGCAAAGAGCTTTAAATCATTCATGTAAATGAGATGATTTATATTTTTATCAAACATTTTATAACTGTACTGTGCATCATTGAGCAATTTTGAGAGAGGTATTAAGGCTAGACAAAAGAGGAGTGGTAATAGTGAGTCACCCTGGAAAATGCCAAATGACATTCTTACAAATCCAGCATTTAGAGATTCATTGTCACTGTTCAAAGTCAGTGTAGTTCTGCATGGTTTCATACTTACAGACAAAAAGTTTTGCAGAGTAGGAGCTATTTTATACATTTCCAGACATTTCTTAATCCATCTATGTGGTATCGAAAGCATTTTTATAGTCTATCCAGGCTATTGACAAGTTTTTGTGTTGTTTGCGACAATCTTCTAAGATCATCTTATTGATGAGTAGCTGATCTTTACAACCATTATAGATCCACGTTTACATCCTCTTTGCTCATTAGGGAATATGCTACTCTCTATTAAAAAACTATAGGTATAGTCAGTCAGGACAGATGTTAGCGTTTTATACATTGTTGTTAAGCAGGTTATGGGTCGATAATCTTTTGGTTCATTTGTTTCTTCATTTTTTGGAATGTTAAACCATTAACTAGCCAAGAGCAGATCATACTAAGATGTTGCAAAACATTGTTGTAAAGTTTTGTTAGTAGTTCATGGCTCTCTGGGAAGGCATTCAACCAGAAGTTAGGAATTTTATTCTTTCCTGAAGACTTCCATTTGCTTGACCTCCTGAGAGCAGATCTTGTCTTCTACCTTGACACCCTCCCACTTTTGCTCCTCTAAGGAGTCTAAGTCTGTAGATATTCTATCAATCCAAGGGGCCTTTTCATTGTGTGTTTTTTCTTCTGCCCAAATTTTATTCCAAAATTCCTGCACTTCTTTTGATGGGACAGACTTTACTGTAGCTAGTATCTTCCCTATCTTCCTGTAAACATTTTTGGGGTTATTTTTGAACATGTTGTCCTTGAATCTAACACGCTTTTCATACCTTGCTATGCGGGTAGCTTTAGCACATACCTTTTGCTTGATGGTTTCTATGGTGTTATCAATGTCAAATATGGTTTTCATATTATATATTTTCTTTAATTTTCGGGTTTTTGTAGGTTTGATTCTTGTCAAACTTAAGGTTTTTCAAACATTCTATGTCAGACCTAAGTAGCTTCATTTGGTGTTGAATACGCTCTTGCTTTTTGTGGGAATGTTGTCGTTTTCTAATCTTTTCACCACATAGAATTGTTGAGATTTTCGCGGATGCATAGTACAGGTGGTTGATCATTAGCTGAAATTGTATCCTTAAGTGCAAGGTGAATTTTACCAATTATTTTCAGGTTTTGGTTAGAATTGCGAAATTTTGGGAGAGTATCGTGTTCATTCATACTGGTTTCTTTAATTTTCAGCCATTCAATCATGATTTGATTTTTTAGATCATCTAGTTCAGTTGGGTCAATTTCTGTGACTTTCTTCATCTATTTGATTTTCATCTGCCTTAGTGTTTATGGTTGGTTCAGAGAATATTTCACTTTGCTTATTAGTTATATTAACTCCTTCAATCATTACTGCATATTCATCAGACCTGGGCTGGTCTATAATTATTTCCTCTGTAGTATCTTCTTTAGCTGCAGCTTTGTTCTTTTTTTCCCTTACTGCTTGTTTAATTTGGTCAATCTCTACTTCAGTTAGTAATTATTTTTTCATAATGTTTCTTCTGACATTAACAAGTTTGTTACTGTGTATGTAGGGTCTTACTTCAAGGTGTTTCTGTCTCCAGTTTAAGTAGGTTTGTACAGTGTTAGATTTATTTGTGGGGAAATATATGGCATGGTAGAAGGCTGTAAGAACTTCTTTATTATCTTCCCTAGACCATTTTTCATTCTTCTTCTTTTGGTTGTTTGATGACAAGCATGGATGGCCATCTTTTGGAATATTCTGGTTGTGGGGTACTTCCAGCTCCTGTGTGTCAGGAAGATTTGAACCAGTTACTGATTTCTCGTATCAAATCTAGTTCCTCATTCGAGTACGTGGCCTTTTGTAATCTGGTCGATGACCATTCCAGTTTGTATTTTGCTTTGTTAACAGTGAGGCATGATGAGCTTCGACGTTGACATTAGGGGACGGATCTGTCTGTTTAGGGTCAATTTTTTGAGACAACACCATCTCAGTTCTCTGCAGGTAAACATTACTCATAACATAGCTTCTTAAGGCTAACAGATCTGTATCGAGTACATGGTCCTTTGTGATCCAGTCGACGACTAATCTGGTTTGTAATTTGCTTTGTTATCACTGAGGCATGATGAGCTTCAACGTTGACATTAGGGGATGGATTTGTCTGTTTAGGGTCAATTTTTTGAGACAACACTGTCACTGAGTTCTCTGCATGTAAACATTGCTTGTACTGAAGCTTATTAAGGCTAACAGATCTGTATTCGTCTGTATTTTTTTTTGTTTATCTCCAAACATAGTTTTTTGTGGTGTTTTTAAACTTATGAATGGTTCACTATGGTTCACTATGTCTGTTTGAAAAATAAAACAGAAAAAAGTTTTGTTTTTGGTTTTTGCTTCGTTTGTGACACGTGTTCTCATATATGTGAATGTGTGCCCTGTAAATTTCATATAGTGTGTAAACATTGAGATGTGTGTGTAGTCCTGTGGGTATCAAAATGTATATATGATTGTGTAGACATACCAGTGTATGCGTAATTGCTCAATTTATGTACTCACAGTTTTGTTCCATTTCTATTTTATAATTTGTAAACTTTCCGGTGTTGACTTCATGTGTGTGTTTCGCACATGTTTCACTGAGACATCATGCATAGGAGAAATTGTGCTTTGTATGGCAGTAAAATTTTTTTTTTTTAATTATTTTCATTAAAAGACCAGATCCTTCAAGTCTTCCACAGGTTCCTTTATCTAATTCCACCGATGTTGTTGCATTAGATTTTTTTTTTGAATGGGCAGCCCAGTGTAGCATGTCCATGTTGTTATTCAGTATGTATTATTATTGTTATTATTATTATTTATTATTATTATTATTATTGCCTTTGCACAGCTTCTAACGCTGTAGATGTACTATGGTGTCAGATGTTCACTACCAATGAACTAAGGTAACACCTTATTTTTCAAACACCTTCCGGAGTATTCAAGTGGTTCCAAGCAGTGCTGTTTTCTTCAAGTGCTCCATCCTTATTGCAGTCCCTATTTGTTCCATGTACTTCTCAAGATTTTTGCTCACTGTTCACAGGGCTCCGACAATTATTGGTACTACTACTACCTTTTTCATCAACCACAACTGCTTAACTTCCCAAGCTAACCTGTCATATCTCTCGACTTTTCTTTCTTCCTTATTGCATACTTTGTTGTCAGCTGGGCATGCTATATCTATGATCCAGCATAGTTTGCTTTCTTTTTCAATTAAGACTATGTCTGGCTTCCTATTCTCTATCTCATGGTCGCACTGAATCATAAAATCCCATTGGATCTTTGCATTTCTAATTTCAACAATGCCTTCAGGTTTGTGGTCGTGCCAATTTTTTGCTCTGTCAAGTTCATACTTGTTGCAAAGTGTCCAATGGACAAGCCTGGCTATATTGTCGTGGCGTCTCTTATATTCCTTCTGGGCTAGTAGTGTACATTGGCTGGTAATATGCCATACAGTTTCACTGTTTTGTCCACAGATTCCGCACTTATCACTTTCTGCTGTGTTGTCTATTCTGTATTTTATGTAGTTTGTTCTTAGTGCTTGCTCTTGGGCAGCTCAGATTAGAGCCTCTGTTTCTGGTTTTAAATCACTTTTAGTCATCCACAGTCATCTTTTTTCTCTGTCTTTCTTATCTTCAACATCCCTATGAAATTAACCATACATTCTTTTCTTTACCCTCCTATTTTCAGTTTCATTCATTATTAATTTCTTGTATAGTGCTTTATCTTTGCAATCTTTCATCCTACACAAACCTGACCTTCTAATAATAGCAGTTCTGTGGCATTTTTTACGAATTGATGTAATCAACTAGATTCCTGTCCTAGATTTCAGGCCGTGTGTGTATAATAGAAAGGATATTATTAGTTTTGGTTATATAATAATAGTAAAAATAATCCTTTCTATTATAGGCATATAGGCTGAAATTTGGGTTGGTGGGTATGTTGATTACACTGACTCCAGTACTCAACTGGTACTAATTTTATTGGTCCTGAAAGAATAAAAGGCAAAGTTGACTTCACTGGAATTTGAACTCAGTGTAAAGATGGACGAAATGCTGCTAAGCACTTTGCCCAGTGTGGTAACAATTCTGCCAGCTTGCCACACATGGCAATATAAGATGTGTGAAAATGTTTCATCCAAAAAATATTAGTCTGTAAAAAAGTAATTCATCTGAGAATTTGATAAATATTTTTTAAAAATATTTCATTTGAAATTGTGTAAAAGTAAATGTTTTCTTGAACAAACTAAGGCTGTATTAAAATTAATGATTTGCCTAAAAAGATAAGGGAGTGTAAGGATGATTCTGGAAAATTGCAAATAAGTATTTTATTTGAAAATCATTATCACTTAATGTCTGTTTTCCATGCTGGCATGGGTTGGATGGTTCAACAGAGGCTAGTGAGGCAGAGAACTGCACTAAGCTCCAATGCTACCTTTGGCATGGTTTCTATGGTTGTATAATACTCTTCCTAATGCCAACCACTTTACAGAATGTCCTGGGTGCATTTTACATGGCACCAGCATTAGTGAAGTAAGTAACTTGCAAGACAAGACCACCTCAACTGAGTGGGGTGGTAGTATTGAGAGAGGTGGATGTATGTCAGGTGAGGAGAAGTTGAAGTATGATAGAGGGACAGGAACAGGTGCCTTGCTGTAGGGGAAATGCATGTTTACTCCAGTTGGAGAACAAAGATAGTGGTGGTGGTAGTGGAGATGTGTTAGAGCATGCCTTCTTCAAATTAGAGGAAGGTAAATATAAGAGAAGTGGTATGGGTGGGGAAGTAAATTCACGGAAGAGTGAGAGGAAGTGACAGATGGGAATAGAGGGACTGGCTGTATATTCATTTCACTTACCAACTTGTGTTATTGGAAGTTTCTATAAATTCATTATTATTTTATATAGATGTACAAGTACCTTTTATTATCATCCAATGTTATATCATGAAGTAAGTCACTTCTATTTTGTATTGCATTGACATAGAAAGCCACAACACTTTTTCAATATGTAATAATGTAACGTATTGTCAGTAGTAGGATTTAAGCCAACTGGTTCCTAGTTCATTTAGTGCTTTTACTTCTAAACTACAAAGCAAAATATGTTGAATTAATTATCTACTTAATTATTTATCATCTTAGTCCGGCTTATTACTTATTGAAACTAATAGTTCAGTATATTTTATTGAATCTGTTATTTAGATGTGTTAAAAGAGGGGTATTTGTTGGGGTGTTTTTTTCCTTTTAATAACCTCCCAATACAGTTGGGTGTCCTTGCTATTAATGCTTACTCAGTTATGGTGTAGCAAATACAATCCAAGCAAGTATGGCTTGGTACCATGCATTCACTAATTATTTTAGTTGCAAACAGACATAGACATCCTTTTGGGTCCCTCACCCTTGGCACACTGGAACATTCAGAGTGTGGTTGCTGGAGAGAAAGCAAGGGTATATTAGCATTCTGCTACTACAGGCAATGTGAAATGAAGTGCTTTGCCAAAAACACAACTTGCTGCCTAGCGCAAGAATTGAACCTATGGTCTTACGATAATGAGCCACACACCCTAGCTATTAGGCTGAACTGAAGTAGTAAGTGGGACATTTGTTAGTCAAGCCAATTAGAGTAGTTATGTGACCAGAATTTTATGAAAAGCACCGGGAGGCAATGCAGATACTGTAATATTTGACCTTTAGGGTCAGTGTCAGTAAACTATGGAAGTTTCATGTCATGACCATTGTTGCCTCTAAATCATTGAAAAATTTTCTATTATCTGCTTGACTTGATTTATTACCACACAACTGCTATAACAGGTTTTTCTAAATATAATATTGAGATAAGAGGTTCAACTGGCTTCTAACATCAGAAACAGGTTAACAAACAATCTAAATAGACCATTGACTTTTTGTGCATCAAAACTGTTTTACTATCTCTTTTGACTTTATCTTGTAGGTGGTGAAATTAACTCAAGACTTGGAACAGGAAAAATCAAAAGTCCGTTCATTGAAGTCGGAATTGGATAAATTAAAAGTGAGTTTTCTTGAACTAGAATGATGGGAAGGCGGAGTTAAGCTATGAAACAGGTTTAAGTTGAAAAGTGGTTTCTCTACTTTTTTTTTTTTATGGCTGAGTCAGACGGAGGTCAGCATCCACAACCCTTTTCTGAGTCCAAACTGGAGACCCTAGCTTAACCCTTTCGATACCAACCCAGCCGTGGCCGGCCGAAAGATCTTTTGGTTCATAAGACCGAGAGTACCCATTGTTATTTAAATGTGAATTTGAACACAAATCTCGTTAGTACATTCATGAAAACACGTGATTTCACTTAGTAAATAGTTGAGTTATAGTATCTGACATTGTTTAACATATCTGAACTTAGTTATTTTGGGAGATTTTTTTCCACATTTTTTCAGAGTTGATTTTTTTTTCAACTTTGAAAATGGAGAGGAATTTCATGCTATCAAGCAGTGATTCCAAATTTGAAGGTTTTTCAATGGAAGATATGAAGATATTGAGAAAAAGAATGAATGAGGTACAAAAGCACATGGTGTACAAGAATGAATCGGATATTTCTGTATCTGAAACTGAAAGCAGCGATTCTGAAGAAACTGAAAGTGGCGATTGTGACAGCGAAGACAATTTTACATCGGAATGGAGTAAAAAGTTTTTAAATGTTTTTATTAACAATTTTTCTGGGGAGATGCGATCTACCCATAGTCTTTCTCAGGAAGCAAAACCGTTAGACTTTTTTTTTCTTATTTTTTCCAGTATGCTTGTTTGAAGCGATCACTGCAAAAACAAACCGTTACACAGAATGTAAACAAACAGTATATGCTAGGAAATCCCATGAAATGGGGGATCAAAGTTTGTGGGTACTGCTGCGGATTTAGTTTTTATTCAAGGAAAAGAGACAATAATGTTAGTCAGCATAGCCTAGGGTACGATGTGGTCTGGAATTTATCAATTCCATACCATGGCAGGGATATATATTATTTTTTGACTGATTTTTTAGTTTGGTCAAACTTGCAGTGAATTTAGAAGCTGTGACAACATATACGTGTGCTACAGTAATTGCTAGTAGAAAAGGGCTGCTGTTGGATATAAAAAAAGCAAAATTAAAAGAAAGTGGTGAAATTATCCAACAGCAGAAAGGAAATCTACTAGCGACCACATACAGAGATAAGAGGCAGATAAATTTTCCATCTACCAGTGCACAACCATGTGTTGATGAAAATGGCACCCTGTTTGTGAACCTTGATTATAACAGGTACATGGGTGGTGTGGATCGGCTGGACCAGATAATGAATTATTATCCAGTTGGTAGACCGGGTAATAAATGGTGGCGATACCTGGTTTGGTACATAGTAAATATGAGCATCGGAAATGCATTTATATACCAAATCAGGAGGGGCTCGCAAGTGATGTGACCATCTGCAGTTCCGAGCAGATGTAGCAATGCAGTTGAGGGCAGGTTATTCCTCCAAAAAAATAACTACAGGAAGGAAAAGCAAAGCCTGCCAGAGAGATATCCCTCTGAGTTCAGTTAATCGCCATAAATTAGAAAAAATCGGAGGTCGCAAAAGCAGTGCCGTGAATGTCTATCAACAAAGAAAACTCCCAGTGGAAGGCCAGTTGAAACGCCTTTCCAATGTGCATTCTGCATGGTTGCAGTGTGTAGAGTGGGATGTTATACAACTTTCCATGATAGAAATATTGTGTGAATATTGTATATATGTATGATTAGATTGTATGATTATATGTATGATTAGATTTTTATTTACTTGTAATTTTAATTTATCTGTAATTGTAATTTACCTATAAGGTGAGTGATGAGTTTTGATTTAATTTCTAATGTAAATCTTTATTATATATGTTCCTGTGTATTTATGTATGTGTGTGAGTATATTTCATTTAGTTGATGTATTTAATTTTCTAGTTTTCTTCAAAAACAAATTCCAGTATTTCAGTTTATTTCACCTTTATGGTACACTTGTTCTTCTGTGCATTAAATTCTACTGATAATCTAGTGATGTGCACAATTCTTCTATATCAAAATTTTGTTGCATACCCATTTGAATATTAGCTGATGATTCATTTTCTATGGTGATATTTAAACAAGATTTAAATATTTTTACATTTTGTTCAGTTTACCTGGATTTACCTGTAATTAGAGTCACTTTGAGACAAAAGTTATGCAATAGAATTGATTAAGAACCCTTTCTTTAATTATGTTCCAAATATCACATTAATATGTTGATAAGTAAAAATTACAGTTGTTTAAACTAGTCTAAATTTATGATTATTATAGAATTTAATTGAAACTCATGAGGGGTGTATTTTGGTCAGAAATATAGTAACGAAAGGGTTAAATACGTGGAACAGAGTGAACTTTGCTAATGGCACCCAAAGCTCAGGTCATGTTATTAAGTTGAGTGACAGAATAAGACAACCAAACAAAAGCTGAAAGAATTCCTCTGACAAGCTTTCACATTGTTACTCTTGACCAGTTTTCATGTTTAAGACTGGTCAACTCCAGGCTATATCAGAAGACATTTGCCATTGGTGCCATGCTAATCAAACAATGAAAGAATAGAAATTTAAAAGATAAAAAAATGCATATATACATTTCTTTCATCTAAAAATATATAGTGTTTTTTATAAAATACTCGGTGCATTTCCTTGTGACACCAATACTAGAGAAGTTGAATAGCTCTCTGATGCTGGTGACATGTAAAAAGCTCCATTCAAGTGTGGTTGATGCCAGTACCACCTGACTGGCTCCGTGTCAGTGGCACGTAAAAAGCACCCACTATACACTTGGAGTGGTTGGCGTTAGGAAGGACATCCAGCTGAAGAAACCTTGCCAATCCCCAGTCAAACCGTCCAACCCATGCCAGCATGGAAAGCGGACGTTAAACAGTGATGATGGTGAAGATAAGTAAATGGCCCTCACAACCTTATACGTTCACTGCTCATTTGCCAGCCACTTTATAATATGTACTGGATGCATTATCTCATGACACCAACACTAGAAAAGTAGCCTCATTCATCAATGACTCTTGAAGGAATGTGATGGAGATGGGTTTTCCATCATAGCACCAACGAGGGAAGCAAGTATACCTTGTGTGCAGTAAATGAGGGCTCAGTAACTTAAGGAATGTAGACTGAGGAAGTAGTATAGCAGAGAGAGTGTTGACAGTAGACAGCCAGAAACAGGGAGAGTAAAAAAAAGACTTATTGATTTTGTGTTTTCTGCATTCCCTTTATTTAGTATTACTGTATTTGATGGCATAAAAGACATAGGCATATTAGACACACCCCAGTTTCATCTGCACACATTCAAGAAAAATACATTTAATGCATTAAAACCTGTAATATAGGACCCAGGGTGATTTCCCTTCTATCTTTTACTTGTTTCAGTCATTAGACTGCAGCCATGCTGGGGCACTGCCTTGAAGTTTTAATCAGTTAAATCAACCCTGGTACTTTTTTTTTTAAGCCTGATACTTATTCTGTCAGTCTCCTTTTTCTGAGCTGCTAAGTTACAGGGATGTAAACACACCAACACACACACACACACGATGGGCTTGTTTCTATCTGCTATATCTACTCAAAATACTTTGGTCAGCCCTAGGCTGTAGTAGAAGACACTTTTCCAAGGTGTTCACACAGTGGGACTGAACCCACAACCATGTGGTTGTAAATCAAACTTCTTACCACACAGCCATGCCTGCACCTATTTATTTTATTTATTGAATATTTTGGGGAAGAAAATATGCATCTTATGTGCCATTAAATATGGTATAATTTTTTTTTCTCTTTCTTTTTTTTTTATTTAGGGCTCCAAGCACAATAAAGGAGACTCGAAACACAGCTGAAGAAGTTTCAGTGACTGGTCACATTTGAATTAATTGTATTATCAATATGGAATCAGGAAGTAGCCAGGAATATTGCCAATTTACTCCCAAGATTCTCCGATGCTACTGTTTGATGATCGATGCCAACCACATCACGGAAGGAAAGAAAAAATAAGAAAAAAATAGGCATTAACTTTTTAAAAATTACAAGAGAACCAAATGGATATATTTCTCAACTCCGTTGCTGTTTTTTCTTTTGTTTAAAAAATTTTTTTTTTAACCTCTTCATCAATCAATGTCCATAATGAATATGAATTTTGGAAGTGAATAGCTCCTGTATATAGAGCAGCTATAATTACTACTTCAGCCATTTGTAGTTCCCAACTTAGAAGATTGAGCTACTAAATTCTTCAGAATATTTCTTCATACACAACTAATTGACATCTTCACTCTACTTGCTCAACAACCGTTTGCTTCTGTTCTTGGTAGTTTCAGTTTTTCTTTCATCATATTGCCTGTGTATACATGCACATGTATGAATGTGTGTGTGTGTGTATGTACAAAAGTAGGATATCTATTTGTAGACTACTAAATCAGAAAGTATATAAACCTGATTATAGTGAGATTTCATTGTATCTTGGGAAGGTCATTGTGCCAACAATAAAAAAAAAAACATGCACTGGTTCTATGTCACTTCTTTTATTATTTTCTGGCACTTTACATTCAGAGTTCAAATTCTGCCAGGGTCAGTTTTGCCTTTCATCCTTTTAGGATCGATAAAGTACCAGTTGAGCACTGAGGTCACTGAAATCAACTAACCTGTCCTCTAAAATTGCTGGCCTTGTGCCGAAATTTGAAATAATTATTATTAGTCAACTACGTGACCAATTAACTAATTGATTGTTTGATTAATCATTCATTCAGTCAGTCAGTTAGGTTCATCCAGATTCCTTTTGTTGCCATTTAAGACCTCATCAATGATATGACCTCTCTTACCAAGGTCTGTCTATCTCCTAGTTTACAGATTGTATATTTATATTTATGGAGATGTGAGAGGGAGAATATGTGTGCGTGCATGCCTGTGTGACATGGTGTGGATTCCTGTCAGTGCATCAAATGAAAATTGTGAGAACCAGGTGGGAATTTAATCCACATGCTCTGGTTGACATCCAAATATATTCAACCACTTTTACCATACCATTTGCTATTCACTAATTTCCTTGTCTCACAAACATGCACTTATGTTAGTGTGTTCATGCATATATCTATTACATATATGCATGCATTTCTTCCGACAATATGCAAATCTTCACATTTGTATCCCCCCCCCCTAAAAGAAGGAAAAAGACTGTCTAAGAAAAAAATCCTGTGAAAAACCTGTATGTGTGTATTTATACAAAAAACAAGCCCACACATGCACACACACACACACCATACACCACACACACAGAAAAACGTTCATATTGATTGGCATTTAAAATTTTTTTAATATTTTATTTGATAGTAGTGCAGAGTTCAAAGCTGACAGCAGGTAGGTGGGTGGGTAAAAGATCTCCTTCCTTTCTTAAAACAAAAACAAAACAAAACAAACCTTTTTCTCTGTTTCTTAACAGTGAAATGAAACTACAAACAATATGCACATGGCTTACATCTAATTCTTCCTCAGTTGCTTTGTATTGAAAAAAACGAAAGAAAAAATAATAAATTCTTTCCGTATGAGTTGGCATCAACATACATCATATGTATCATTTCATAGCTTTTCTTATCTTGTATTTATTTATTTTTAAGAATTTTCTTTTCTTTTTTTTTTTTCTCGTACTGTTTGCCTTTCATGAAGTTTACGATAATACTTTTTTTCTTTTCTTTTCTTTTCAGTTTAAAATATTTTTTCTTCTGCAATTTTAGTATATCATAATACAGGGTGTCCCAGAATTAACTATTTCAGTGAAATTGGACAATTTTCTTTACAAACTCACTTTTATTTATGCTTATCATATTTAATATTTGTTAAAAGTGTATAAATTTTTTATTTTGTTTATTATTTTTTTTTTTACAATTTTATTTTCATTCCTGTTGGCTCATCTGTCCACAACAGCTTTTTTTCAGTTTGGTGGCACTCATTTTCTCTACCACCATCTCCAGGATGGAGCAGTAGTTTAGCTGAACATAAAGAACACATTCAGCTGGCAGTGCAGGAAATAAGTCTTGAAATGCTTCAAAATGTGTTTCACATTGCTAAGAATAGATTTGAACTTTGCAGAGATACTGACAGAGCACATGTTGGAAAATTTTCAATGAAGTTTTTACATAAGATTTATAAATTTATTTGTTTTAGTATCATAATTAAGTAATAAACATAAAATTCTGTCAGTTTTGCTAAAATTTGCCCAGTTTCATTGCAGTTGATAGTTAATTCTGGGACACCAATGTTTTCCAATTATCATCATCATCATTATAACATCCACTTTTCTATGCTTGCATGGGTTGGATGGAGTTCTTAATATTGAGTTAGATTTTCTACAGCTGGATGCACTTTCTGTCATTAACAACTTGTTTCCAAGCAAGGTAATATTTTTCCATGGCCAGACATGTTCTCACAGAATATTGGAAATGAATGACATTGCTTGCATGACTGTGATACTCATTTATAACTATCATGTTCAGTCAAGACAAGGAGATGCAAACAGACACATACATACTTGGAGTATCAATGACTTCCCTAGATCATACTATATAGCGAACTCTCCTCTGGTTACTATGATAGAAAAGCCCCCCAAAAGAGGTACAAGGATTCCTTAAAATTATCCTTCAACACCTGCCACATTGATTACCACATGTGGTCTGTTCTTGCCCTGACTATGATGCCTGGCATCTCACTAACCACCTGGCAACAGCCTCCTGTGAAGACACCTGCAGAATCATCCTTGCAGATAAGAGAAAAAAGGAAGAATAGCAAGGACACTACAAACAACTCTGAACAGCCTACCTTTCTATGCAGCCTCTGTGGTCATGCTCGTTTGTCTCAAAATAGACTTTCCAGGTGTCGGAAAGCTTACAGTAGATGTGGGCATTCCTACCTCTTTAAATCACCCACAAAGCCAGAAGAGCCAAGGTATATACGCAAGCATGGAAAAGTGAATGACCTGTATAGAACAAACTTCTTTTAGTTTCTGTATTCCAAATTCAGTCACAGTGCTTTGTTAGCCTGTGACTATAGAGAACACTTGTCCAAGGTGCCATACACTGGGACTGAACCTGAAGCCATATTGTTGGGAAGCAAACTTTTTGACCACACTGCCATATCTGCACCTAGTCTTCCTTAATTTAATTCTGGAATCAATGAAAAATCTTCAGTGTTCAGTTTGAACAGTTTCCATTCGTAGTTAAGAAGCTTACCTCCCAACTACTTGGTTTTTATCTAGTCTCTCTGCACAGCAACTTAGCCTTGAGTTAACCAAAGCTTTGTGAGTGGATTTGATGGAAGGAAACTGAAAGAAGCCCATTGTTTGCATGTGAGAGTGTATTTGTGTTTATCCTTGTTTTGACATCATGTAATGATTGTAAATGAGCATCATAGTTATACAAGTATATTGTTTATTTCTAGTCTTCTGTGATAAACATGTTTGGAAACAGGTAAAGGTTGATGGCAGGAAGAATATCCAACTAGAGAAAATCTGCCTCAACAAATTCCATGTAACCTATGCAAGTAAGGAGAGTTGTTAAATCCTTGATGCAATAGGAACTTCACAAAACTATTTAACACCAACATTGTACATTATTTTTAACAACCACTTCACATTTATTGTTGGCTAAATAGAAAGTGATAGAAGATTGTCATTTATTATTAGCTTGAGTTGTCAAATTGCACTATTTCAGTTGAATATATCCAGAGTTAATATTCTTGCATCAGTCTATTAGGTTTGTAAATGAGTTTGGCATTACTTTTCTCTTTCTATACATGTGGCTGTGTATGAATTTATGCCTGTGCGACAACTGACTGGTTAATGAGTTAAACAGAATATGGCGATGGTGGGAGGTATTGGAAAGAGAGAGTGTAAGAAATGGGAAGTTGTTGGCTGGAAAAGGGCCTGACTTATGTGTGCGTGTGTGTGCATGCATGCATGTTTGTTTATTGCTTTAATACCAGCATATATCTATGTAAGAAGGGGGGAAAAGGATTGAATAGATTCAAGCAAATGCCTCAGTAAGCACTTCTGTAAACAAAACCTGGCTAACAGGATGTCCAATCCAGATTATAGTAATCTGCCTAGATTGTTAAATTCATATGACAAGTGCAAATTGTTAATCCAAACTTTGTCATCAATTAGTAATTTTGGTGTATTTATCACAAAGTATACTAGAAAAGAAATAAAGAATGCAGAATTATATTCATATGATACTTTATTCACTTGAGCATGTTTTAAATTGTCTGACAAATTGAATTCATTGTACATAGTAGTTTGTTTAATCAACCCATTAATTGATCATTTAATCAACCAATTAACAAAACAGTTGTTTCTCAAGCCATTCTTCCCAAAGCTCTAAGAAGTATCTGTTTTGATTTTATTTTGGAAGATCTACACAATCAGAGCTAATAGAAGAGTTTAGCTGAAAGTTGGCATATCAAATTTCTTCACATGATTTATTACTCTACAGTGAGTTGTTGGTCTTGGGATGTTCTCTATCAGACTTGGGTAAATAAAAGAAGATAGCAGTTGTGTCTGTCTAATGTCAAAATAAATTCTTGTTTGAGTGTGTAAGGTGATTTAAGTGCAAATCAATTCACAGTAGAGAACACAGTGGACAGTAAAAACATTGCCTATTGGGTTATTAGGGAAATCCAGGTTTGTGATCAATGAATAAAATTAAACAAAATATATTTAAAAAGAATATATTTTATTTATTAGAATTCTGGATTAGTACTTTATTTTAACTGACTCTAAGAAGAGAAATGATAATGTTGGTTTCTGTAGGATTTGAACTCAGAATGACTGGTCAGAACAAATACCATGAAGTATTCTGTCAATTTACCACCTCATTTATTTGTCAACGATAAAAGGAGTAAAATTAGCCCCTCTTATGACTGAACCCTAATTAGGAAATGTTTTCAACATATTTTTCTCTTAAAACATAAAATAAAAAAACTAAAACAGAAAGAAACTAGGGTTAGCCCTTTAGCATTTAAACCAGCAATATCCAGCCCAAATATTCTACCTGTTTTATGTTCAAATCAACCAGATCCAGCCTCTTGCACCTAACCTACAATGTCATTCTAAAACTAAACAATACCATCAGCACAATCTCAATGCTACATGATACTTCCTGCTTTATTCCAAACCAAATGAATAAATAAGTATTACTTTTGACAGGGTAAGCTGAAAACTACTTCTCTACATTTTATAGCATAGTGTGATTCCCTTCATCTCCATGGATACAGCACAACCTAATCATCATCATCATCATCATTGTCACCACATTCAATACCAGGTGGTGAAGATGGTGATGCTAGTAGTGGTGGTGGGGTAGTAAGTCTTATCTGCCTGGCAACACCAACTAAAACTGAATGCTTAACCAAACCTCCAATCTTCATGCTGATGCTGGAAGAGATTGCAACTAAAATTAATGACTGAAGACCTGCTGAGTCAACAGATTTATAAACATATATCTAAAACAGGATGATAAAATAAGAGAAAGCACAAGAAGGAAGTAGATGTAAAAGGTGGGAAGTTGAAAAGGAAATCATCATCATCGTTTAACATCCGCTTTCCATGCTAGCATGGGTTGGACGATTTGACTGAGGACTGGTGAACCAGATGGCTACACCAGGCCCCAATCTGATCTGGCAGAGTTTTTACAGCTGGATGCCCTTCCTAATGCCAACCACTCCGAGAGTGTAGTGGGTGCTTTTATGTGCCACTGGCACGAAGGCCAGTCAGGCGGTACTGGCAACAGCCATGCTCGAAATGGTGTATTCTACGTGCCACCTGCACAAGAGCCAGTCCAGCAGTACTGGCAACGAACTTGCTCGAATATTCTTTTCACGTGCCACTAGCACGTTGGTAACGATCACGCTCAAATGGTGCTATTTACGTGCCACCGGCACGGAAGCCAGACAGCTGGTGTTCTGGCAACGATCATGCTCGGACAGTGCTCTTAGTGATCTACTGGTACAGGTGCCAAAGAAAATTACTTTCTTCTTGCCCTTTTTCATATTTGTTTTAGCTTGTTATGCCACATGGACATAGTCTGAGGACTGTGTGAAGGTGCCAGACCAGTTATAAAATTCTGTCTCAGTCATTTTCATTGCATGAAACTATTAGTAGCTCATAAAGATATATACTGTGTTCATTAAGCAATTATCTAGCTATCTATATGTATATATATATGTAAGTTTATTATATCAAAACTGAATCTCCTTAAGTTTCACTTTTGACTGGTCATGACTGATTTATATATTATCATTTAACTCCCATGTTCCGTGCTGATATTAGTTGGATGGTTTGACAGGATCCAATGAGTCCAATGATTGTATCATCCTCCATTGTTTGCTTTAGTATGGTTTCTACAGCTGGATGCCTTTCCTAACACCAATCACTTTAAAGCATGTACTGGATGCTTTTCTCACGCCACTAGCACTAGTGAGTTCACCATGCAGCTTGCAAACCTATGAAGCCTGAGGAGAGGTAACTTTATGCTAACAGATGAGGATTGAGGTCTGGGTGGAGGTGGGATAGAGTAGCTTCTTGTAGAGGAGCTACATGGCTATTCATTTAGGAGAGAGGAGATATATAAATAATATCATTGCTATTATGTTAAATTGTCATATGTCTAAATTTGACCAAATGCGTTTTTTTTCTTTTTTTTTTTCATTATTTATTTTTGCTTACAATAGCTGGTACTTTTGGTCAAACTATTGTATCTCCTGCTGCTTCAGATGCCAAGATGCTGTGCTTAAGAAGACCCGTCAAGCCAAGTGAAATCATAATCATGGCTGATGCTGGTGTCATGTAACTGGCACGTTAAGAGCACCTTTCAAGTGGTGTGCCTCACGGAGGCAAAGTGGCTGAGTTCCTTTAGAGCATTGGGCCTCACAGAGGCAAAGTGGCTGGGTTCCTTTAGAGCATTGGGCCTCACAGAGGCAAAGTGGCTGAGTTCTTTTCAAGCATTTGAGCTTCAGGGAGGCAAAGTGGCTGAGTTCCTTTCAAGCATTGGGCCTCACAGAGGCAAAGTGGCTGAGTTCCTTTTGAGTGTTATGCCTCATGGAAGCAATGACCAAGACCTTTGGCATTATGTCATACTTGGGAAGAAGACCCATCAAACCAAGCAAAATTACAGTTGTGTCAGATACTGGTGTCACACAAATAGCACCAATGCCAGTGGTATATAAAAACACCCATTACACTCTCAGAGTGGTTGGTGTTAGGAAGGGCATCCAGCCATAGAAAACCATGCTAAATCAGACTGGAGTCTGGTGCAACCTTCCAGCTTACCAGTCCGGGTCAAACCGTCCAACCCAAGTCAGCAAGGACAATGCACATTAAATGATGATGATGATATATATATATACTAGCTGAATTATCTGGTATTACTTGGAAAAGCAGGTGTTATTTCCAGTTCCACACACAAACAAATTTACAAACATACCCACAGGTAATCATGAGTTTAAAATGGTGTGTAGTAGATGTATCTATGTATGTAATATGTAGGTATATATATATATGTGTGTATTGTGTGTCTGTGAGTGTTTCTTTGCAATGGGCAGCAGAAAAGTCACCTATCCCCTCTCTCCTTAAAGCTTCGTATTTTTCACACTCACCTTTCTGCGTGTGTGTGTTGTATCTATGTATTTATGCAGCGTCGCATGTATATGACAGCTATAGTAATGTAACATCCCATTATCACCGCTGTTCTCACCTTCACTGATAGAAGTCATCCTCTCTTTCAGACTTATAATTTTGTAGCCTTCTCATTTTCTCATAATTTGCCCAAGGGCACATTATAGATTTTTATAGAAATCCAATTAGCTTATTATTGAACTGGATGTTAGTGTAATGTATGCAAAGTGTCATGAATATTGGTTCAGTGGTTTAGGCACTAAGTTGGTAACAGAGAGATAGACAGAAATTGCCATTTACATGTGTATAGATGTTTATATATGTTATTATATGTTTGTATATATATATATGTATGTATTATATGTTTGTATATATATATATATATGTGTGTGTGTGGTGGGGATATATGTGTGTATATATAAGCCTGAGAGCTGGTATGTAAATTCTTACCCTTAGGTTGTCCCCCAACACATGAAAATTGTACCAAGAATGTCGTAAAGTTTGTGATAGTTCAATGATTTATTATTTTTACTCCAAGTTGGCACCATCATTGTCATTCAATATCCACTTTCCATGCTGGAATGAGTTGGACAAGTTGTCGCACAGTCTGAGTCATTTTTATTTATAGTTACTAAACAGATCAGTCGTTTCATTGTTGGCATATTTTCTTCCATGTGTCCCATTCACTTTCAGCATTCAACACTTCCTTTACTCATCTGTTATCCTCCATATTACATCACATCTCCATATCAATGCAGTCTTCTCTCTTATTAGATTTAATTCTTCTTATATCCAGTTTTCTCTCATTTCTATTGGTTCCATTTCACTTCACCCCACTAAAACTTGAGTCACATTTTCATCTCCCCCCCTCTCTCTCTCCAACTGAAGTAGTCATGTATCTCCTTTACTGTAAGACACCTATTTTTGTCCCTCTGTTCATATTCTGATCACCAGGCACACAGCCATGTTCTGCAATACTACCCTCCACTCAGTTGAGGAGTCTTGTCTTGTAAGTTACTTTGTGACCACATTGCTGCTGATGACATGTAACACTGTAAGGTGGTTGGCTTTAGAAAGGGTACCCAGTTGTAGAAACCATGTCAAAGCAGACAGTAGAGCTTCAAGTCATGTCTGGTAAGTTCACTATCATCAATTCACCATTTTTTTTTTTTTCGATAAAATAGTTTTTAACTATTAATGGTGTGGCTGTGTGGTAAGTAGCTTGCTTACCAACCACATGGTTCTGGGTTCAGTCCCACTGCGTGGCACCTTGGGCAAGTGTCTTCTACTATAGCCTCGGGCCGACCAAAGCCTTGTGAGCGGATTTGGTAGACGGAAACTGAAAGAAGCCTGTTGTATATATATATATATGTGTATGTGTGTGTATATGTTTGTGTGTCTGTGTTTGTCCCCCCAACATCGCTTGACAACCGATGCTGGTGTGTTTACGTCCCCGTAACTTAGCAGTTCGGCAAATGAGACTGATAGAATAAGTCCTGGGGTCGATTTGCTCGACAAAAGGCGGTGCTCCAGCATGGCTGCAGTCAAATGACTGAAACAAGTAAAAGAGTATGCTATGGATATATTTTCTTGGTAAAGTTTCCTTGTGATGAACTTTCTTCGTGGTAAATTGATGGTGGTGAACTTAGCCTTTTAACTTGCCAGATTTTGTCAAACCATCTGACTCATACCAGCATGGAAAGAGAATGTTGAATCCAGCAAAGCATCCAGCATCCAGCAAAGCATGCTTGCTTCATTTCTTTTTAGTTTTCACAAACCCTCTGCATTTCTTGGCACAAATATCACTACCATGCAACATTGCACTTCACACACGTGCATCATATAATCTCCCCTTCACAATTTATTATATTTTAATTTTCTGTAGATCGATTTGTATAAAAATGCTAGATTTGAAAAAAAAACATAGTGAAGAAAAATAAAACTTTGATTATATTAAATATTAAATTTAATACAATCTTTTTTTTATATAAATTTACATGCTACAAGTAGCAACATCAGCAGTAGAAAGTCAAATGTATAGGAGCCAACTAAGGAGCCTTTGTATGGTTGCTAGAAATAGCAGCCATATCTTAATATCTTTAAAAAAATGACACATTAGAAAACCTAGTACAGACTACACTATTCATCATCATCACCATCACCATCACCATCATCATCTATTTTTGTTTGCTTTCCATGTTGGCATGAGTTGAATGGATCATTTCTACTCTCATAGATGTGTTAGAGGATCACATCTTGTAAATTTCATTTTTGACAAGATTTCTATGGCTTGATGCCTTTCCTGATACCAACTACTTTACAGAGTGTACTGGGTACTTTTAATTAAGTACCTGTGTGAGCGAATATAGAGATGAGCAAGTGATGGCTCGCAAGAGGTAGATAAATGTCAAATACTAAACAGACACTGAAGTGTATGAAGCCCCTTGAGTATATACACCAGAGTGGAGGCGCAATGGCCGAGTGGTTAGGGCAGCGGACTCGCGGTCATAGGATTGTGGTTTCGATTCCCAGACCGGGCGTTGTGAGTGTTTATTGAGTGAAGACACCTAAAAGCTCTACAAGGCTCTGGCAGGGGATGATGGTGAACCCTGCTGTACTCTTTCACCACAACTTTCTCTCACTCTTACTTCCTGTTTCTGTTGTGCCTGTAATTCAAAGGGACAACCTTATCACATTGTGTCATGCTGAATATCCCCGAGAACTACGTTAAGGGTACACGTGTCTGTGGAGTGCTCAGCCACTTGCACGTTAATTTCACGAGCAAGCTGTTCCGTTGATCAGATCAACTGGAACCCTTGACGTCGTAAGCGACAGAGTGCCAACAACAATATACACCAGAAGATGAAGAGAGAGCTAAGGTGATAAGAATGAGAAAGAAAGAGGTAGAATGTTGGCAAGAAGATCAGAGAGATTCCATGGCATCCATAGTTATACTGAAAGTAATGTACAGTGATCAGAAGAGAAATTCTGCTATCTCTAGTCGCATTTGAAGCTAAGTACAGAGAAGATAGAGGTGGCATGTGCCTTAGTGGTTAGAGTGCTGGACTCATGTGGACCAGGTGATGCATTGTGTTCTTGAGCAAAACACTTCATTTCATGTTCCTCCTGTCCACTAGGCTGGCAAAAATGAGTAATCCTGCAATAGAGTAGTGTCCCGTCTGGGGAAGAATATTTATGCCACTGGGAAGCCAACTTTATGAGTCTATATTATTCAGGAAGGAGCTACAGTGATGATAAGAAAACAGAATAATTGAGAGATGAGCAAAAGGAAAATAAAATTTGGGGTCATGAGGAATAAGAGTAATAGTCATGAGTGATGTTGGCTTGGGAGACTGACAGGTGAATGATAAAATAGATGTCTGATAAGAGAGGTCTAGTGATAAATGTTTTAGATGCATGAAAGATTATACACATGCATATATACATATATACCTGACTAGCATCAGCACTAATTTGGTGCTTATCTATTCTACATTTATACTAGCATCTTCACAACCATTATTTGTACCTATGTAAAAATAGCTATTCCACATACATAGGAATATATATATATATATATAATAAAAACAAATGAATGATTTATATGGTACTATTATAATGTTTCATTAAAAGATCTTATTGTGGCATAATACGTACAGTTTGTAAGACATGCAATGTGTTTACAATTATGCAATACATTACATTTAGGCTCTCAAATCTTCAGGCTAAATCAATAATCGATATAAACTGTCAGATTAGCAAGTCCAACAACATACAATTAAAACAATAAATGGGGTACATGGTATTGCAACAATATAGCACTAAGAAATTTTATTGTGATGCAACATCGCTAATACAGTTATGTAATACATGGAACGTTTTACATTTAGGCTCTTAAATCTTAGGGCTAAACCATATGCATGTTGATAATCGATATGCTGTCAGATTAGTGGATCCAAAAGCATATAACAAAAAGGGTTGAATGAATTATATAGTATCACTACAATGCTTCATTAAGAGATTTTATTGTGATGTAATATCATACATGCAGTTATATAAGACAGGTAACATCTATAAGATTATACAATACGTTGCATTTAGGCTCTCAAATCTTTGGGCAAAACTATATACAGGTCAGTAATCGATCTGCTGTCAGATAAGCCATCAATCAACATAAATTAAGAAAAAAAAATGATGGTATCACTGCAATATTTCATTAAAAGAAATTATTATGATGTAACATCATATATGCAATTATGTAGGACAAGCAGTTATTACAATACTATGTAATATGTTACATTTAGGCTCTCAAATCTTCAGGCTACACCATATGTAGGTCAACAATTGATTTGCTTTCAGATTAGCAAGTCCAACAGTATAATATAAGCAGACGAATGGATTATATGGTATTGCTACAATGTTTCATTAAGAGAATTTAATGTGATGTGACATGGTACATGCAATTATGTAAGACATGCAACATCTATAAGATACTCTCTCTCCTCATTCTTGTTAACTCTCTTTCCCTCTCTCTCTTTCTCTATTTCCCTGGCTGGGTAACCATGTACCTCTTCAGCAAGACACCTGTTTCTGCCTCTCTGTTACATTCTAACCTTTCATCATCTGACACAAGATTGCCTGCTCCAAAGCTCCCTCCCCTCTCAATGATTTCTTGTCTTGCAAGCTACTTGGTTACCCTGCCAGCGCTGATGCTATGTAAAAAGCAGCCAGTCCACGCCGTAAAGTGATTGGCATTTGGAAGGGCATCCAGCTGTAAAAACCATGCCAAAACTGACCTCACATGTGCTGGTGCCATGTAAAAAGCACTCAGTTCACTCTGCAGGTTGGTGTTAGGAAGGGCATCCAGCTGTAAAAATCATACTAAAACAGATACAGAAGTTTGGTGCAGTCTTCTGCCTAGCTAGCTCCTGTGAAACCAACCCATGCCAGCATGGAAAGAAGCAGACATTAAACGATGATGATGATGATGTTACATTTAGGCTCCCAAATCCTTGGGCTAACCCATATGCAGTCAATAATTGATATGTAATTTTTATAATCTGATAACATATAATTGGCTTGCACATTGTTTAGCCTAATGAATTGACAGCCCAAATGTAATCTATTGCATAATCTTATAGATGTTGTATGTCTTTCATAACTGCATGTATGATGTTACATCACCAAATCTCCTAATGAAACGTAGTGATAACTTATAATTCTTTTGTCACTTTTTATTGTGATATACGCTGTACTTAAAGATCTGCAGAGTTTTGGATACTTTTGGATTTGTAGATTACCAAGCACCAGTTATATTCCCTTCATTGATGATCCCTTTGTTAATGGAATGTATTGTTGATATCTGTTGATTTGTGTCATATTGTCCAGCCATCAATAGTGATGTGCTTCACTTTGATATGCCTCAGTCTTTAGCCTTTTAGCATTCAGATCAATCTATCAAATGCAATACTTATTTATTTACGTTGTTTTTTACATTAGCTTTGAGACTTTGATGTGATTATTTATTTTTATAATGATATTGTTGTGTAGGTTTGAGAGGCCAGGTCTGGTCAGTTTGAACATAAAACAGGCAGAATATTCGGCTGGACATGGCCGGTTTGAATGCTAAAGTGTTAAATGGATCTCCTTTAATCAAATATGTATATACAAATAGTGAGTGAGTGACTGTATGTTTGTTTGTTTGGTTGGTCGGTTTTTCTAGCATTTCTAGGCTTTCATGCAAATCTGTGGTTACATAGCCTAATGTTTCAGTAACGATAGGTACAAATGAAAATATAATGTGTGTGTGTATGTGTGCGCACGTGCATGTGTGTGTGTAAGTATGTAGCAGACAAAATATAGGTAATCACACCAACAAAGTATGAAATAAATAGAGCATAGAGTTTTGCGGATCTGAGTTACCATCTGTTGCAGTTTATAGTTTTGTTATATATGATTAGACGGTAACTGGTGTTGCTAGTTAAGTTAGTACTAACATATTTGATTTAGTGAATGTTAAAAGGATAACTAGAAATAATTATACTGTGAAGGAAGCCAGTATTAGGCATGGACATGTTTTTGTATAATTCTAGCCTCACCAATAAAGCATAAACTTCACCATGCTTAGTAAAGTACAGATGAAAGACTAAAACATGTTTACAGTTATCTGTTGTATTTGCTGAAATAATTATAATCATTATTATTTTAATTGTTTCAGTCTCCTCTTAAGTAGCATCAATACCACAATAAAATGCACCCAATGTATTCTGTAAAGTTGTTGTCAAATCAAGCAAAGACAAAATAAGGCTAAAGGAAGTCTTTAGTCTTGTTGAAGGCATAGATACCTCTCTAGTGCTGGTGCAATGGAAAAATGTATTAAGTACATTGTGTAATGTGGTTAGTGTTAGAAAGGGCATCCAGCTGTAGAAACTGTTTGAGAAAGACACAATACCCTCTCCTGACTGAGGTCTGTATGCAGAGTATTCCAGCAACTTATCCACACCATGCAGTTCTCTGAGGCTTTTTGAAAGGATATTAAAGAGCTGTGTGCCTGTGGTGATGTTGGGATATTTGGTACTATGCAGTGGTGCCCCATTCTACCATTTGTGTAACTTACAATGCCATAGCTTGGTATGAGTCCTTCCAGGATTTTCCAAATGTATATAACTGCATATCTTTTCTGCCTTCATTCCTAGGGAGTAGAGTCTTAACCTTTACAGTAGCTGATATGTATTGAGATGATTTTCTTTGTGTAGCTTCACTGGATTGCTTCAAGTTATGCTGTTAATTTTATACTGTGTGGTACCATAGGACATGTGTCCTCCAGAGGACTACCATGATTTCCTGTTCTCCCTTTCTGAATGATTCATCAAGCCATCTGTGTGCATTTTATTGCCAACTTAGTAATATGCATCTGGAAAGACACATCATTACTCATGTGCGCATTGATTTTGATTCAGAGATTGTAATCCCTTTTGGGCCAGAGTATCCTGTCTGCATTTCATTTTGAGCTTTGTGTGCTTGTAGTGCAGGGCTTGGAATTTTCCAACATTAAACTGCATGTTATTATCCTCAGCTCATCTGTATATTGGGTCCAACTCCCATTGCAATTTGTGCAATATTTCCAGGATTCTGTATTCTCTGGGAGATTTTTGTATCATTTACACAGCTAGCAAGGGTGGCTATCTGAGCAGCTGAGGATATGTCTGAGAGGCCATTACGAATAGCAGTGACCCTAAGACAGTGCCCTGTGGAACATCACTCATTATTTGTGTTTCCTTAGAAGTGGCTCCATTGGTCACCACTGCTTGACTTCTATCTTTTAAAAAGTCATCTAGCTACTCTCCATGTATTCTGACGATGTCAAGCTCATGCAGCTTGTGATATTTCATACCATGGTCGATTCTATCAAAGGCTTTTGAAAAGTCAAGGTATATTGACTTCAAGGAATGCAATTAGTTTCCTGCAGGCTATTTGTTCCATGACTTTGCTGATGTGTTAGGTCAGAGAGATTGTCCGATAACATTTAGCATCTGTTCTGCTTCCTCATTTATGGACAGGGCATATTATTCCCTCCTTCAATTTACCTGGGAGCTTACCACTTGCAAGGAAGATCTAAAAAAGAAGCTGCAGTGATTTTGAAGGGCTTGTTTGCATGATGTGAGAAGGATTGCTGGGAATTTATCAGGCCCAGCAGCTGAATTTGCATCTACCTCATTTATTGATGTTAATGTAATCAATTGTTATTGCCTCCTTGGTTACAGGTGAAGTAGCAAAGGACTCCACTGGTTTGTTCACTTGCCTATGTCCCAAAGGGGCAGTGAAAACATTTTTGAACTGTTTGTTCAGTATTTTACTTATCATCATTGGGTTTCTTATGAGACAGCTGTCCTTTTGGAGGAAGAGTCCTATCTTGTAGCATACTGAGGCCATTCTTTGGCAAAGTTAAAGAAAGCTTTTGGGTTTGATTTAATGTTTTTTATAACCTAAATATCCTTGTCTACTCTCTCTTTTTCATGGGATTGATGCAGACTTTTCTCAATCTCCAATAGTGTTGTTTTCAAGTGGAACTTTTCATTGATGTTTGTTCAGGTGGTTTGAAGTCTCTGTTCATCATCTCATAAGAATTTTCTTCTCCCTAAGGATCTTGTTCTTGTGTGTGTTGGCATTGTGTTCTAGGGCAAATTTGTCACATATGGCTAGCATTATGGACATTATTTGTATATCATATGCCCTGTTTAGTTGGAACATAATTTGTTCCATGAATGAAGCATCGGTAAGGTTCCTGTTGGCTGTGTATCAATCCTAAGAGTATGAGACCCTTCAGCCACACACACACACACACACACACACACACACACATATATATATATATATAAAGACCCCCTTTGGACATGAATGATCATGGGATTGCACATAGAAATTTCCCCACCTAAGCACAAGTCGAAGCAAGGTTGATTATGGAAGACCAGTAGTTTCCCGTGCACACCAGCCTTCAATCTCCATGCCACCAATGTAATCCAAGGGAAAGGCAAAGGCCAAAACAGTTTGGCACCAGTAACATCGCAACTCATTTCTATGGCTGAGTGAACTGGAGCAACATTCTTGCTCAAGAACACAACACACAGCCTGGTCTGGGAATTGAATTCATTACCTCATGAGGTGGCAAGCTGGTAGAATCGTTAGCATGCCAGGCAAAATGCTTAGCAGCATTTCACCTGTCTTTACATTCTGAGTTCAAATTTCACTGAAGCTGACTTCACCTTTCATCCTTTCTGGCTTCATAAAATAAGTACCAGTCATGTACTGGAGTCAATGTAATCAACTAGCCCCTCAAAATGTTATGCATTGAGCCTTTAGTAGAAAGGATATATATATACATATATATATACACACACACATATATATACATGCACATATAGATTTATATTTATATTCATGCTTATATTTAAGTACATATACACACACACACACACACATATATATATATACATATACATATATATATATATATATATATATATATATATATATATATATATATATATACATATATATATATATATATATATATATACCGGAGTAAGCACATAAAATGTGCAACAAGGTGGAAAAAAGAGAACTCAAATACCAGAGGTAGAGTAATATGCTTTATTTAAAAGCATCAGAAATATAACAAAAGACTGTTACTCGGAGTTTCACGTACCCGTTCATCGGACAGTAACAAAACTGTCCGGTGAACGGGAACGTGAAACTCCGAGTAACAGTCTTTTGTTATATTTCTGCTGCTTTTAAATAAAGTATATATATATATATATATATATATATACATAAATATATAGTTTTAGGGAAAAGAACCAAGTTTCATGAACTCATCGATGAAAATCCACTATCACATATAGAAAAATTAATAATTAAAATTAATAATTATTATCTTTATCTTATGATATTTACTTTGTATTATATTATACTAATTTATTGTGCTTTTAATTATTAATTTTTCTATATGTGATAGTGGATTTTCCTCGATGAGTTCATGAAACTTGGTTCTTTTCCCTAAAACTATATATTTATATATATTTTAATCTGTAAAGCTCAATTTAATTTAAATTTTTTATAAATTGATTTTAATTGAGTTTTTACCTGTAATTTTGGATTTTGTCCCTAATATATTTTTTATATATATATATATGTATATGTATATATATATATATATATATATATATATATATATATATATTAGCAGAGATACCCAGCATTGCCCTTGTTACATGCAAAAATGAAGAATTAGACTTTTCTGTTATATTTTCTCTAATGAACTGGAATACCTATGATTTGAATTTTATCAAAATTGCAGATGAGGGTTCTTTCCCTCTTTATACACCCTAAAAAATTCTAATCATGACACATGTATACCATACTACTGATCTTTATGCGCAAATTCCCAAATTCCAGTCTTACGGAACCTGTTAAAAGGATTTTGCTCCTGAAAAATGGAGGTCATGGAGCTCTAAAATGTGGGAGTTAAGGCCCCTATTGGGGGTGGGTGTCTTAATGTCAACCAGAGAAGTTGAATTGTTGGGTCTTATATGTATTGTTCAAATTTCTTTGAAATAGGAAATATATATATGTTCACTGGGTTTGTGAAAGAGAGCAAAGCTACAGGAAACCAAAAGACAAATGATCACAATAAGCAGTCAGCTACCCTACCCTACCCTAGTCGTTACTACTCCCCAATGTAGGATTCCTCACCATACAGGTGACAGGCACAGCCGTAAGATGCATTATGGATCTATAGCAATTGGAAGGGCATGATCCAACTCAAACAACTGTGTGACGTGAGGGGTAAGGGAAATGAAAGTGTCACCTTTGGAGTTTGCAACTGACCACTATACCGATAGGTAACTGGACAGAATAAATTTACAATCTATAAAATGTCTTTGAATAACCAGTCACTCATCTGGGAAGGCCTTGAAATCAATGTTACCATTGGGGGACTATGTGTGACCCAGTGATAATAAAAAGACTCAAAGGAGGTTTGCAACCAAATCACTTTACTGAACACTTTGCAACTGAATCAGTGGAGGCAAAGATGCCTCTCATTTACTTGATAATTTATGCACCACATTGCAGAAATCACAATCTAAGTATATCTCAAAGCAAACTCTTACACTGTTGTACCATTGAATTACATATAATGCTCATCTTTTATGCTTGGGTGATTCCAAGTGCAACTGCATTCGTCTTTGCTTAGATAAAATGACTAAATTGTGGGTGTTAAGTCCCCATGAAGGGGTCTTTCTAACTTTTAAGAAGATGAAATTTTAGAAATATTACTTCATTTGTGTCTAATATCTATGGTTAAAATCTCATTAACAGCAAAAATATATGAATATTCATGGGGGTTATGGCCCTTATGCATAGAACATAGTTTCCAAATTTCATAAAGATCCATTCAGTACTTTTGACCTAGTTTTGGATCATAAAAAAATGACTAAAATTTGGGAGTTAAGGCGCCCATTAGGGGATCTTAGAATCCTCATGAGAAGTGGAAACTTTGAGAATACTTCTTGATGTGTGTCAATTACCCATGGTTGAAATTTCATCAACATCAAAAATTTATGAATTTTCATGGGGGTTCTGCCCCCTTTAAGCCATCTCAAATTCATACCAAACATACTGCATTATACCCACTCTTATGCATTGAATCTAAGTCCCAAATATCATAAGGATCCATTCAGTAATTTTGGTCCATGAAATTGTATGAAACACACAGCATTACCCTTCTCCCTAGGCTTGGATTTTGTGTTCCAAATTTCATTAGGATCGGTGCAGTAGTTTTTGAATCTATAAGTAACACACATAAAGACATTGACTTTTATATAATAGATATGAATATGCACATATACATACATGTATGTGTGTATTATATATATATATATATATATATATATATATATATATATATATATATATATATATATATATATATATATATATATACACGCACACAAAAAGATAGATTGATTGATATAACTGAGTGGGCAAACAAAAATATGAGACACTGCCTAGTGCTTTTTTTTATTTTGATAAGCCTGGTACTTATTCTATCAGTTTCTTCTTGTCAAACCAGTAAGTTATGGGGCTGTAAATAAACGAACAGCAGTGATGAGGGAGAAACAGAGACAAAGACACACACATACACTTTACACTTAGGCGGCGAGCTGGCAGAAACGTTAGCACGCAGGGCGAAATGCTTAGTGGTATTTTGTCTGCTGCTACGTTCTGAGTTCAAATTCTGCCGAGGTCGACTTTGCCTTTCATCCTTTCGGGGTCGATTAAATAAGTACCAGTTATGCACTGGGGATCGATTTAATTGGCTTAATCCGTTTGTCTGTCCTTGCTTATCCCCTCTGTGTGTAGCCCCTTGTGGGTAGTAAAGAAATAACACACATACACTTACATATATACATATATATATATACGATTGATTTCTTTCAGTTTCTGTCTACAAAATCCACTCACAAGGCTTTGGTTGGTCTGAGGCTACAGCAGAAGACCCATACCAAGTCACCACACAGTAGTACTGAACCCAGGACCATGTGTTTTGGAACCAAGTTTCTTACCACACAGCTACACCTGCACTTATGTATATGTGTGTGTGTGTATGGGCGTATATATGTGTATATATATGTGTACATATTACATGTACATCTCTCTATATATATAGCTACACATATACATGTATACATATACAGCTATACATATACATCTGTATATATACATGTATATATATACATCTATGTATATACATCTATATATATACATTTGTGCAGATGTATACATACATACATACATACATATATATATATATATATATATATATATATATATATATATATATATATACACACACACACACACACAATATATATACATGTATGTATGCTTGTATATATGTGAGATAATAGTTTCAGTATTAAAGTGAAACTATTAAAGTGAAAATATCTAACATTACAATAGAGAGATGTTATTGTTTCACTTTTGACACGTAATACTGAAATAATGGAGGAGATATGATATTGCTCTGGGCTCGCAGTAGGCAAGAAGTTAAAAAATTTTGGGGCCTATGACACTACATGGACCCTAAGTAAGGCATGTGTAAAATTTGAATGAAATTGGTTCTGTAGTTCTCAGGTTTTAGGGATTCACTCAGACACAGAGACAGATAGACAGACACTCATTCTCATCTTAATATATATATAGATATATATCAACATATAGACAGAACGTATGCACACACACACATACAAACATCCATCCATATACACATCTGCCTGTCTATCTATATAATCTATTTCCTGAATACAGGCAACCACTTCATGAAATATTTTCCTTTCTTTGAATAAGCTCCTTTCATTCTGGCCTATTCACTTCCAACCTGAAGAACCAATATATCAGACAAGAAACAACAATAACAGTTAGGAGTTAAAATAAAATGGTTTCATTGATTTGAAAATTTCGACTGGCTAAGAAGGCTTGCAGAGATTGCAACAAAGTCGCAATCAGATTCTGTGGGAATGAATACCGATTAATTTAATACCAACTGGCAAATCTGAGAGGTACAGGAAATGCCCCCCCCCTAATAATATTAAAAAAAAAAATCATAGTTTAATCGCATGCTGAATAGTGTATCAAATAGCAACACAACAAAATGCTAACTACAGGCAGCATGTGTCCTTGCAACTAGAGTGTGATGAAAGACGGAATGCTAAGGAAAACACCTGAGGTCCTTTGGAATACCACTGAGAATTACGTCTAGCCTCAAGATCGTCTGGCAATTAGGAAGTTACACTGAATGGTAAGCGGAAGACCCACACAAAAATACCAAAAATGTTCCTGTAACGACTTCAAGAATGCGGACAAATTTATAATGAAACTGATTTCAGGTTTGCGACTATAAATATAATGTCTAAGAATTCCCAGTTGGGCAAATCATTTTCGCTCGTTCAGAGGAAAAAATATGATGGCAACGAAGGTCGTGGAATATACCAATAATGGAATGCATTAAAAAAAAAAAAAAATGATGGAATTAGCAGAATGTATTCTTTGATATTGTTGTCTATTTTTTCGTGTCGTGGTCATTACTCACGACTAAAGGATTATGTTAATATATAGATCATTAAACTAAATACAAGATAATGTTCAGTTTATTAGTTAATTCCCAAGGAGGTACCCACCACACATAGACACAGACACACGCGTCTGTATGTGTATAAGATGTTTTGGAATGTATAATCATATACAAAAATTTTACGTGCACACACATCTTAGATAAACATACATTATTGCATTGGCATTATAGAAAATCCAAAATTGCCTAATAACACATGATATGTGTTTGGTAAAAATTTAAGGAATGTATTATTTATTCCTCCTACTGCAGTACAAACACAGTAAATAAATAGAGAAATTTATAATTCAAGGCACACACCGGGACATTGATATAAACAGCAAGTAAAGTGTATACAAACGGACACTGACATATTTTTATATGTATAGAGGTGCATAAGCGGAATAAAATTACAACCACACACACATACTGAAGAATGGTATAGATAAACATAATAAGAAAATAAGGCTGTAAGAATGAAAAAATATACATTTATAGATTTATAATTTTAAAATGAAAAGAAAGAAAAAAAGAAAAATTTAGAGCTTCACGCACATGCCAATAGAGAGGGAAAGATGAAATGAATGAGAGAGAGAGAAAAAAAACTGAAAAAGATGAGATAAAAGATAAAAATTGAGATATATATATATATATATATATATATATATATATAGAGAGAGAGAGAGGGAGAGAAAAAGAAGGCGAAAGTGAAGTAAAATTTAATTAACTAGATCCAAAAGACAAGTCAACAACCCGTAGTTGTCATATTTTGGGTGTGTAACAAAATTTCTATTTTTTAGTCCGGGGTGGCCTCCGTTCAAAGAGAAAGTCGAATTTTTATATTATTCTGTTAACCTCCAGCAAAAGAGGACGACACCAAAAATAAACTCTTTTATAACATACATACATATAAATATATGCACTCGCACCCATATACATAACATACACACATTGTAATCTATGTTAGAGGGAACCAATTTAAAAGATCCGTCTGTTAGTTTTGCACCGGGACCGGATCTTCCTCTTGACAGCAACTTGTGATTAGTTCTAAGAAAATTAGTTTTGTTGTCATCGTGATCGTAGTAGTGGTGGTTGTCGTTTAGACTAGCTTTTTTTGTTACCATCATTATTACCGGTACCAGCCGCCCTGGATACGCCGCCGAACATGCCCTCCGATCGCCGTAGAGCTTCACTTCAGGTCCATTCTCAGCGGAGTGAGCCATGTACCCCGACTGACGGTGGCTGGGCAGGAGGAGGTGGACTGGGTGGACTCTGGAACAATCGTACTTCTCGCCAACGTACACAGGTAAGATAAAACTTATATTGACTGTCTTATTTTTACTTCTTGCGTCCCATTCTCTTTATCAAGGTTTTCGTCATTCACGCCAATAAGCATTCGCTGTACAAGATGAAAATTTCACCTTTCTGTATAATCTTCATTATTTTATTTTATCTTTTTCCCGCCTATAATATTGTCTTTTAACAGAAATAAATAAAAAAAAAGAAAACTCTCTTCAATTATATAAATTTTTATATATTACCCCGTAGTATATCTATATACGCACGCACACACATACAAATACATGAGTGTGTTATATCTATCTGTAACTCATACATACTTTTGCAAGAATTAGTACACACGCATATGTGTGTCATATATGTCATTGGCATATACATGCATGTACACGTTTAAATCTACATGCATTAATACATACATGTATCCTGTGTGTGCTTGTACTTTAAAAGGTGACAGAATCAATATTATTTTTATGGATTTAACGTTTATAAATATTTATAATGTACATCTTCGTTTTTTTTTTTCTTAAAAAGAAACTATAATTATCCATTTAATGATTTCCCCCTCCTAATTATATATACTACATATAACAAAATATAATATTTCATCAAAACGAATGGTAAAAGAATAAAATTATACAAGTCAAGAAATTCAAGAATTTTTCTGATATAAGCAAATAATGATTCTGTTTATTCCATCCACCTGAATGTCCTTTACTGTAGTTTGGCAGAAATATAAATTTATGCCAAACTCAGGTAATGACACTAAAATATTTATAACAACCCTTTGCGTCTCTTGTACTTTTACTTTCCCAATATTACCGGTTCTATTGTGTTTTTAATGTGAATTCTTCACATGAATACACATCGTGTGTTCGTGTGTATGTATATATATATATATATATGTGTGTGTGTGTGTATATATATATATATATATATATATATATATATATGTATATGTGTGTGATTATATAGGTCTGTATAGGTATATGTAGGTAAATATATGTTTGTGCACATATATATATATATATGTAAATGTATGTGTCAGTATGCACTTGCGTGCGCGCGCGCATTCGTTTTACGTCCGTTTTTTCATGCCAGCATGAATACATTTGTGTATATATTTTTTCCGACTTTGAACATATCAGCCTGCATATTTATATATAGCTGTGTGTATAACTTGTACACGCTACTGCAATGCGAGACTAAACTTCTTATATGTGCGTATATATATATCTGTCTTAATTGGATTACAATTATTATTCAGTACTATCTCCACTAACATAGCTAATGCCCTTCAGAAACATGAATATTTAAATCTCGCAGCACTCACCTCCACCTCTCCCCCTTCCCTCATAAATCTGACGCTTTTGTAAATATACTGTCTATATGTCTCTGTGTACCTATTTATTTTGTCTGTATCTATCTATCTATCTATCTATCATTTTCTTCTTTAACCTGCGGCCTTGCTGGGGCTCCCCTCTGTTTTTCAGTTTTGTTGTTGATGATGGAAGATGTTGAAAGATGATTTATAATTGAATTTGTAGCAGCTGATCTTTCTAAATGTAACCTTGCATAGTTGACACACACACACACACACACACTGTGTATTTTAAATATTTGTACACATTTTGAAAATTTCTATCATCACCCCTCCAAAACAGATAATTTTGGAATGAAAATAATTACTCAAGATCTTAATTAAAAGCTTCATAATTTTGCTTCAAAATTAAAGTGCCCTTGAGAATGGCATGGAGTTAAAAACATCGTTTCGACTTCTGAGAAATTATAGGCTTTAAAGACCCATTCAAGGAATTATTTTCGAAGACATGCAGTGTGCGCGCGCGCATTTATATACACAAATACATATGTATATTATATATATATATATGTGTGTGTGTGTGTGTGTGTGTGTGTACACAAAATATATAACACATGGGTGCATATGTACGTATGTGTGTGTCAGTATATGCGTGAGTGTATGTGTGACTATGAATTAAAAGACACGTACGTGTATGTATATCATGCTGTTTTTTTTACTTCTCCAATGTAGAGGATAATATATATATATATATATATATATATATATGCAAATATGTGCGATTTTACATATTTTAATTTAGAACGAAACTATATACAATATTGATTTTTTGGTGTATCTATGCAGAGATAAATATATGTGTTATATTGTGATATATAAATATATATGTGTGCATATATATATATATATATATATATATATATATATATATATATATATATATATATAGGCGTGGCTGTGTGGTAAGTAGCTAGCTTACCAACCATCTTGGGCAAGTGTCTTCTACTATAGCCTCGGGCCGACCAAAGTCTTGTGAGTGGATTTGGTAGACGGAAACTGAAAGAAGCCCGTCGTATATATATATGTATGTGTGTGTGTGTGTTTGTCCCCCCAACATCGCTTGACAACCGATGCTGGTGTGTTTATGTCCCCGTAACTTAGCGGTTCGGCAAAATAGATCGATAGAATAAGTACTAGGCTTCTAAAGAATAAGTCCTGGGGTCGATTTGCTCGACTAAAAGGCGGTGCTCCAGCATGGCCACAGTCAAAAGACTGAAACAAGTAAAAGTGTAAAAGAGTATATATATATATATATATATATATATATATTATTTGTAACCTTGATTGTTAATATAACATGGTATGTCATAAGCATTTGTATATTGTGGTTTTTGTCATTTTAGTTACAAAATTAATTAATTCAACGGAATACACTGCAAGTCGATGGATACCGCATATTCTCTTCCATTTACTAATTGCTATATAAATTTAGGGTAAAATAACCCGCCTTTTACCTGCACCCACTTATTACACTTGGTATAACACTAGTGTAACAATAATTGGGTACCCTCCCAGCAGTATATTGGATAGATACTATCCCTTAGTGGGTTGAATCCTCAACCCCTAACTCTCTTGCATTATATATATATAATATATATCTATATCTATCTATATATATATCATCATCATCGTTTAACGTCCGCTTTCCATGCTAGCATGGGTTGGACGATTTGACTGAGGACTGGTGAAACCGGATGGCAACACCAGGCTCCAGTCTAATTTGGCAGAGTTTCTACAGCTGGATGCCCTTCCTAACGCCAACCACTCAGAGAGTGTAGTGGGTGCTTTTACGTGTCACCCGCACGAAAACGGCCACGCGCGAAATGGTGTCTTTTATGTGCCACCCGCACAAGCCAGTCCAGGGGCACTGGCAACGATCTCGCTCGAAAATCCTACGGGAGCCAGTCAGGCGGTACTGGCAACGGCCACGCTCAAAATGGTGCATCTCATGTGCCACCCACACAAGAACCAGTCCAGGGGCACTGGCAACGATCTTACTTGGCTTGCCGGGTCTTCTCACGCACAGCACATTTCCAAAGGTCTCGGTCAGTAGTCATCGCCTCGGTGAGGCCCAATGTACGAAGGTCTTGCCTCACCACCTCAGCCCAGGTCTTCCTGGGCCTACCTCTTCCACGAGTTCCCTCAACTGTTAGGGTGTGGCACTTTTTCACGCAGCTATCCTCCTCCATTCTCACCACATGTCCATACCAGCGCAATCGTCTCTCTTGCACACCACAACTGATGCTTCTAATGTTCACCTTTTCTCTCAAGATACTTACACTCTGATGGGTATTCACATTGACATTACACATCCAACGGAGCATACTGGCTTCATTCCTTGCGAGCTTACGTATGTCCTCAGCAGTTACAGCCCATGTTTCACTGCCATGTAGCATGGCTGTTCGTACGCATGCGTCATACAGTCTGCCTTTTACTCTGAGTGAGAGTCCCTTTGTCGCCAGCAGGGGTAAGAGCTCTCTAAACTTTGCCCAGGCTATTCTTATTCTAGCAGCTACACTTTCAGCGCACCCTCCCCCACTACTAACTTGGTCGCCCAGATAGCGGAAGCTATCGACTACCTCTAGTTTTTCACCCTGGAATGAGATAGAAGTTGTTTCCTGTTTGTTTACAGTCTTTATTGCACCTGAACATCTGCCACAAACAAAAACTAACTTGCTAGTTAACCTGCCTTTGATGTTGCTGCACCTCTTATGTGTCCATAGCTTGCACCGGGTACATCTTATAGAGTTACTACCTACTCCTTTTCTACATACTGAGCAGGGCCATCTACCTGAAGGGGTTTGTGTTTTATCTACCTTCCTACTTATGTAATATATATATATGTAATATATATATATGTAATATATATATGTAATATATATATGTAATATATATATATGTAATATATATATATGTAACATATATATATGTAATATATATATATATATGTAATATATATATATATATGTAATATATATATATATATGTAATATATATATGTAATATATATATGTGTTAAGCGGACAGCAGAACTCGAGGCAATTCAGCGGCACTATACAAAAAAGATCGCCACAGAACTACAGGGAGCGACTGAAGGCACTAGGTCTCTACTCCCTGGAGCACAGGCGGGAGAGATATGTAATAATATACATATGGAAAATACTGGAAGGACTGGTGCCAAACTTTGGCATCAAGTACTACAGGAATGCCCGCACGGGTCGCCACTGCATGGTGCCAAAGGTGCCGTCCACTGCATCTCTCATAAGAACGAGATACTGCAGCAGCCTCGGTTTCAGAGGACCTCAGCTCTTCAATGCCCTGCCAAAACATTTGAGAGATATGCAAGACATGGATGTGGAGGTCTTCAAGACAAAACTTGATGCTTTCCTCTCCACGATACCAGACGAACCAATGGCTCGTAATGAGACACAGTTTAGGGCAGCGATGTCAAATTCTCTTATACACCAGATGTGCCATCAAAACTCTTGATTGGACCATATCAGGTGGGGGAGAAGAGCCATGCAAGGAACGTGAAGAGAGCACAGCATAAAGACGGAAAATCACGGTGGTGCACCAGCATGACTGCAGCCACTTGGCTGAATCCCACAAATAAAAAAAATAATATATATATATGTAATATATATATGTAATATATATATATATATATATATATATATATATATATATATATATATATGTAATATATATATATAGTATGTATCATTATATATATATATGTAATATATATATATATATATATATATATATATATGTAATATATATATATAGTATGTATCATTATATATATATATGTAATATATATATATAGTATGTATCATTATATATATATATATAGTATGTATCATTATATATATATATATATAGTATGTATCATTATATATATATATATATATATATATATATATAATATGTATCATATATATATATATATATATATATATATATATATATATATATATATGTAATATATATATATAGTATGTATCATTATATATATATATATAGTATGTATCATTATATATATATATATATATATATATATATATAATATGTATCATATATATATATATATATATATATAGATATATATATATATATATATATATAATACAAAGAATATATATACATGTATACACACATATATGTACATACTTACATCTACATGTGTATATATATGCATATCAGGGTACAGGACATTAGAACAATGAACTACAGACAACGGAACGAACACATAGGAAAATGGAAAGCCACTTGGAATATTCCTTCATCAGCTGTCTCTATTCTAACCTGACGTTTATATACATATATATATATTCTTTGTATTATTACATTATTGAACGCACACGTCCTTTTTTGCAAGTAAGTCTACTTTATATATATATATATATATATATATATATATATATATATATATATATGTAAGGAGATATTAACTGATAATGAAAAATTGATTAATTCCCTAGATAAACGAAAAATTAAATGCAGACATAAGTTAAATTATTTATATAATAAGTTTAGTTGTTGTATATTTATATGAACTCTAGTTTATATTACTAATTGTTCTAGTTATGATTTGTAGTAGTAGAATGTGTATAAATTAGCACAAAATTATAAAGGATATTACATGTTTTTCGATTATTTATTTATTTATTGTTAAAACAAGTATTTTTTTTAGATATTTAGTATAAGTTACAATACGTACATTGATTTTTTCATTATTATTTTTATTTTAGACGTGACGAGTGACTATATTTTTGAATAGATTTAACCGTAGATCGATTTGATTATTAATAGAATTTGAAAATATAGCCACAAAACGTGTGTAGTCATTTTATACCACATACGAGTTATTCTTTTTGTATTTTATTCATTTTTTGAATAAGGTTTTGTGCTACATTTGTTTTCTGGAGGGTATGAGTTGAATTCTTCTTTGTTGAATTATTTAATAGTAGTTTTTCTTTAAATTATATACATATATTTTATATTGGGAAAATTGAATTTTTCCCTGTAGGTTTTTGAATTTATTCCCTAATATTATTATTATATATCATATATATATATACATGCATACATATATATACACATACATGTATGTATATATATATATATATATATATATATATATATATATGTATATGAGTGGTTGGCGTTAGGAAGGGCATCCAGCTGTAGAAACTCTGCCAAATTTAGATTGGAGCCTGGTGTTGCCATCCGGTTTCACCAGTCCTCAGTCCAATCGTCCAACCCATGCTAGCTTGGAAAGCGGACGTTAAACGATGATGATGATGATGATGATGATGCATATATATATACATGAATATATGTGCATGCATATATATATACGCATGCATATATATCCACACATGCATATATATACTCTTTTACTTGTTTCAGTCATTTGACTGGGGCCATGCTGGAGCACTGCCTTTAGTCGAGAAAATCGACCCCGCGACTTATTCTTTGTAAGCCTAGTACTTATTCTATCCGTCTCTTTTTGCCGAACCGCTAAGTTACGGGGATGCAAACACACCAGCATCGGTTGTCTAGCGATGGTGGGGGGGACATACACAGACACACAAACACACACATACATATATATATATATATATATATATATATATATATATATATATATACATATATACATATATACGACGGGCTTCTTTCAGTTTCTGTCTACCAAATCCACTCACAAGGCTTTGGTCGGCCCGAGGCTATAGTAGAAGACACTTGCCCAAGGTGCCATGCAGTGGGTCTGAACCCGGAACCATGTGGTTGGTAAGCAAGGTACTTATATATAAATAAGTTTACACTCATGTTTTGTGTTCTAGTTATCCTCGTGCTGCAACACCCATCTCACACATACATACATACTTTTATGTATAAATACATACACACTCTCTATATCTGTGTGTGTGTGTGTGTGCAGTGTTTTTTGTTTCTTGCACAGTTAACAATATAATTTCAACTGAATATATGTCAATTCCAAAGATTTATGCGCGCTTATAATGTCGCACGCGCGTGTAGATATGAGTACGTATGTGTGCATATTATGTTTGTGCACATGTGTGAGTATGAATGTGTACATATATCTGTGTATATGTGTCTGTATATATGAGTTTGTGTGTGCATATCTGTCTATTCTTGCTTGTGTGTATGTGTGTATATATATTTGTGTATGTGTATTTATATCTGCTTGTATATGTGTGTGCATGTAATAAATATATTCATATATGGATGGGTAAAGGAAATAGTTCAAATTATTCCCATAGCACTTTTTCACCCTACCCCCACCTAGTCTTTGGGTTCCCTTCATACATTCCAGAGTCCTCATCACAGTCCCCCTCTCAACATCATTAATCCAATCTCCCTTTTATCCCCCACACCTCTTCTTTTATCTCTTAGTTTTCTGAACACAATTGAATTCCTTGATAGACCAGACGACCACACATTTTTCTTTGCCTTGATGTTGCTATGACTCTTTCTCCCAAACGAATGCATTGTTCTATGGCTGACTGTTTGGTCCAGTAGTTCTTTCATGTAATGACAAGAATTCTTCAAGAATGCTGACAATTTCATCCTATTTATTTATTCATTTTTGTATGTTGAGTACATTCACATCTTAAGTGTTGTTCTTCATTGCATTAGCTTTTGTTTCTCGCACTTTTGCAATGTTCTTTGTTCCAGATTTAATTTATATATGTGTGCATATATTTTTATATGTATGTATGTACAATATACAAATGTATATGTGCATGTGCGTGAATTTATGTATAAATGCATGTGTGCTCACACGCACAACACACACACACACACACACACAAAAATAAGACGAGACAGTTTAGCATATCTTTAACGACCAGTTACAGTTGTTTCGTTACCACTGTGTTTTTAACGCCATCGCAATGCAGAAGTTCCATTTGGCCCAGGACTATAGTGGAAAAGACAAGTGCCTTAGATAACACACAGTGGGACTGAACCTGGAATCGTACTATTGTGGAGTGAATGTTTTGACCATACATCATCCCTGCATCTACACAGCCATGCTTGTACCTATTTCATCATTATAATAATAATCATCATCATCATCATCATCATAACAATCCTTTTTCTGTTCTTGCAAGGTCAGATGGGATTTGTTGAAGCTGATTTCCTACAGCTGGATGACTTTCCTGCTCATTTATATTTATTGTGTGATGTCAAGACAAGGTGACACAGATACAAATAGATAATAGGAGCAGCCATAGCTCCAAGTGGTGCAGAAGTGTTGTGTGGTTGAGAAGTTGACTTCACAACCACGTGTTTTGCGTTCAGTCCCACTACATGGCACTTTGGGCAAGTGTCTTCTCCAATAGCCCTAGGCCAAACAAAGCCTTGTAAGTGGATTTGGTAGATGGAAACTGAAAAAAAACCTGTTGTCATATATATATGCATGTATATATGTATGCATGAGTGTAGGCATGTTTGTGCCTCCTTGTCTTGACATTTTGTGATAAGTTGTAAATGATTGTAACTATTATGCAAACAGTGTCAGTTATTTCTATGGAAATATTACCCCAGGGCAACCTAACATAGAAAATTTGCATCAATAAATCCTGTCCAATCCGTGTGAATATAGGTGTTAAAACAATGACGATGATATGTTTGGCAGCTGATGATAGTATAATAGTATGATTTATATTTTGTGTTCTTGTTGTTACAAGTTGTCCTTCATCCTTTTAATGTTGAACTTGTTAAAGGGTTTCTGGTTTCTTGGCTTATATTATACCATACATTGATACTGTGCAATTGTTCTCCTTTGCAATTTTAATTCTGACTGGAGCAACATTTATTTAAGGTTTTCCAGTTTAAGGAGGTTTTGTTGTTGTGCATGCATGTGCATGCACACACACACACACACACACACACACACACACACACACACACACACACACACACCTATCTATATCTATATATATATATATATATTTGTGTGTGTGTGTGTGTGTAAGGTGGTGAGCTAGCAGTATCGTTAGCACACCAGGCAAAATGCTTAGCAGCATTTTGTCTGTCTTTATCTTCTTAGTTCAAATTCCACCGAGGTTGATTTTACCTTTCATCCTTTCGGGGTTTACCAGTTGAACACTGGGTTTGATATACTCGACTTACCCCCTCCCTGAATTTGCTATCCTTGTGCCATAATTTGAAACCTATATATATATACACATATATGTGTGTGTGTGATGGGCTTTATATTTCCCTCAGCCAAATCCACTTACAAGACTTAGATTTTCTTATTTATTAGAAATTTATGAAATATCATATGAAGTAGTATATATATTTATATCTCCTTCTATACAAATGACTGCGGAATAAAAACAAAAGATCAAAAAAGATCTCCTTGTCACCCCTTATATTTATTCACCTTATTTGAAATTCTGTTGTGCTCTTACAGTATTTCATTCTCAGGTCAATATGGTACTCAGTTCCTTCTGACATTCATTCAGTCTCCTTCTTTATAAATGGCATCATACAAATGTATGCTTGTTTAAACACAGAATTAGGATATTGGTTTTTTTTTTTATAGCCATTTATATTAAATGAATCAGATGAGATGGTCGGGCACAGCTGTTTGGATGCTGATGTTTTGGCACGGCTGACTGGACATTCAGCCTGTTTTGGTAACAGTACTTTTTAGTATTGGAGGCAAACATGCTCATACATATACAATGCAGAAATACACACATACAAAGTGAGAGAGAGAGAGAGAGAGAGAGAGAGAAAATCATTTCAATTGATTGAATATGACTGACATAAACTCTTTCCCTCTCCTGATACACATGAAAAGAAATATGCTCACTGACATTAACAGAGAGAGAGAGAGTGGCAGAGATAGTGTGTGTGTGTGTGTGTGTGTGTGTGTGTGTGTGAGAGAGAGAGAGAGAGAGAGAGAGAGAGAGAGAGAGAGAGAGAGAGAGAGAGAGATAAAGAGAGAGAAACATTAAAACATCTGATTTCAAATAAGTCAGTGTTGAATAAGTGATGCCAAATAAGCACCACCAAAATGGCTGAGCCAAAATGTCTCATCCTAATGGAAAGAACATTAATCTCATTCATAGTGATGTTTGTGTCTTACTGTTGATCAGTTCCTTTAATAATATCACCATTCATGCAGCAATTAATGGAATAAACATTTCTGGCCAAAGTGTCTCCTATGTATTCTTCAACCAAAGAGACTCCTACATTGTATATATGTTTGTGTATTTGTGTGTATGTGTTTCTGTGTGTACGTGTTTTTTGTGTTTGTGTGTGTGTGTGTGTGTTCAAGCTCCTCATTTTCTTCTTAAGTTTAGTTGTTGTTGTGTAGCCTTTAGTCAATTTTTGCCATAGCAGACTAAATGGC
>NC_142929.1:76014104-76032595 GCF_046866305.1 Octopus bimaculoides | reverse complement strand
GGTTTTTTTTTTTCTTTTCCAGGTTATTTTGCATGCTTTCAATGAATATGACATCGAAATCATGCGTAAACAGCTCCTTTCCCCAGAAAAGGAAAGATTTGGCTTCTATTTCTTGTACGCCCTGCTACCACGTAACTGGTATTTTGAGTCCATTATTGCAAATAGCTGTTACATGGTAGCAGGACATGCTAGAAATAGCACCCAAATCTTTGGAGATGAGATATGTTGAATGCACTTGAAAATGGAACAAAAATTGTTTCACACTGAAGTTATGAACGGGTCTTTTATGAAATATTCATCATATTTTTGAAGTTATTTTCACTAAAAATATGTTTGAAATATGCCCCAAAAAATTTTTGTAATGGTATTCACTTGAAAATAATTTTAAAAAACATTAAAATATTTTTTAGAGGAAGCTGAAATATAAATACTGTACAAACAGCTTACATTTTTGAAATCACATTCACTTAAAAATATTTCTAAATCATTAAAATATTGTGTTTGACATTTACTGTAAAAAAAAAAAACTCATATTTTTCTATTGTCAAATCAATCTAATTGAAAGGTTAGAGTTTCTTCCCTTTCAGGACGAAGTTATATTTGGAACATTTTCCCATTGTACACCGTTTTGGGTATTCATATCCCCAAACCTGAATATCTCAATAACTACTGTTCCAATTTACATGAAATTTGTTTCATTACATTTGTATTATCATTTCAGGGTAAATTTAATTCATAGTATTTTCCCATTATGTGCCAGTTTGGCTGGGTAACATTGCAAGCAAGCAAGATTCAAACTGACTTTTAATGTCTTATAGCTGAAAAGTTCCTGGCTTTAAGGGTATCGTTAAAGGCCTGGTTGGAGGTTCAACCTTCCAAGTTCTTTTACAGGGTTTAGAAAAAATGAAAGATCGCTGCAATAAGTGTGTGAATCTGAGAGAGGAATATGTTGAATAAAATCATAGTAACTGATCCTCCTGTATTTTTTTTTACCCAAAGCCAGGAACGTTTTAGTACTCCCTCATATATCTATATAATAATCATCATCATCATCGTTTAATGTCCATATATATACACACACGTATGATTTTCATTTTCACGCATTCATAAAATGCGTACACAAATGCACATGCACAAACTATAATTTTAACTAGCTGATAAATGCAAATTTGTGTGTCTCTTGTTGAACATTGAAAGGCCAAGAACAGTAATACATATAATGTGTAAGAAATAGAAAATTGGGTTAACAAATATGATAATAGGCTTGACTTACAAACCTATTTTCTTTTCCCCTTGACTTCCTGACTGAAACTAAACATATAGGTGCAGGCGTGGCTGTGTGGTAAGAAGCTTGCTTCCCAACCATATGGTTTTGAGTTCAGTCCCACTCTGGTACCTTGGCCAAGTGTCTTCTACTAAGGCCTTGGGCCAACCAAAACGTTGTGAATGGATTTGGTAGATGGAAACTTAAAGATGCCTGTTGTGTGATATTAGGAAGAGCATACAACCATAGAAATACCAAAGAAGACAGTAGAACTTGGTGCAGTCTTTTAACTTTTCCAGTTTCTGTCAAACTGTCAAACTCATGCCACCATAGAAAACATGTTAAATAATGATGATGATGATGACTGATGATAATGTTCACTTTTCTGTATCTGCAAGGATCAGACAGAATTTATTTGGGCAAATTTTCTGTAGCCAGATGCCTTTCCTGTCATCAAACCTCACTTGTTTCCAAGCAAAGTAATATTTGTCAATAACTGGAATGAAGGATACTGCCTGTCTGATGGTGATACTTGTTTACAATTGTTGCATGATGTCAAGACAAGGAAGTGCGTGTGCACGCTCGCACACACACACACACACACACACACATATAGAAATATACACTTACAGATAGAAAGAAAGATTATAATTTATTAATTAACCCCTTGCAGATGGATTTAGTACTGACAGTCTGTGGTTTATACTGTTATTAGGCCATTCAGTAACTACATAATTTTTCATACAAAGAATTTTACTATGTATTTGTAGATTCTTCTCGTGGTATGGTCAAAAACACAGTGCTGCATATAGCGAGACATCGTACGGTTCACACACATACACACACACACACACTGTTTCGATGTGGTCAGTATCACTTCCTGTCTGCAAGGGGTTAAACATGACTGACATATACACTTCACCTCTCCTGATACACATAAAGAAAAATATGCTCACACTAATATACCAAAGACAAAGAGAGAGGGATGGAGAGAGAGAGAGACATTAAAACATTCTCATGTCAAATAAGTTGTTGAATCAGCAACGCCAAATAAACTCTGCCAAAATGGCTGAACCAAAACGTCTCAGAATCTCCTTGAGGAAAATCAGTCACTGCTTTCTATTCTCACTAAGCAATTAGTGTAAGACAAGAATGCCCATTACTATTTATTTGTCTATTACAAAGAATGTGATGTTTCGTCAGGTCAAAAATCTTTGTAAATTCTCCTGGAAGTTCATTACATGTCAGATACCATTGAAAAATATCTCTATTATTAGACACTTTCTGAATAATCCAACTTTCAACAATAGAAATCCATCTTATTTTTAACTTTCCCATACTTTAGAAATGTTTGCAGTGTCTACTAATGCTTTTAACCTATTTATAACTAGTAAATAGTCTTAGTGAATGCTATCTTCGTTTTCTGTTTACCATTCCTGTTTGTAATAATAACCTTCTAGAATATAAACTATCCATTTCACGAAATTAAATGAATTGGAATGCTTCACTTGGGTTTTCAAAAACAACTACTTTGCACAATTGATATATTTAAGCACCCCCGTGTGTGTGGTGTATTTGTCAGTGTATGCACATGTTCTACAGGTAATGTTTGTAAGAAAAGATCTTTGCTAATTAAGTTGTTTTTAATCAAGAGCAGCTGTTTTGAGCCATACAAATTTTTGATTAAAACAAGAATTTCTAAAGACTTATTTGGTACCAATTATTGTTTCTTATAGTAACCCATCATTATCATCATCATCACCACCACCACCATTACCATCACTTCAATATCATTCTTATATATATATATATATATATATATATAATATTATATATCATATATATATATATATATATATATATATAATATTATATATCATATATATATATATATATAATATTATATATCATATATATATATATATATTATATTATATATCATATATATATATATATTATATTATATATCATATATATATATATATATATTATATTATATATCATATATATATATATATATATAATATTATATATCATATCTATATATATATATAATATTATATATCATATATATATATATATTATATTATATATCATATATATATATATATTATATTATATATCATATATATATATATATTATATTATATATCATATATATATATATTATATTATATATCATATATATATATATATTATATTATATATCATATATATATATATATTATATTATATATCATATATATATATATTATATTATATATCATATATATATATATATATATTATATTATACATCATATATATATATATATTATATTATATATCACATATATATATATATTATATTATATATCATATATATATATATATTATATTATATATCATATATATATGTATATTATATTATATATCATATATATATATATATTATATTATATATCATATATATATATATATATTATATTATATATCATATATATATATATGTTATATATATATATATGATTGACACTTGATTCTATGAATCCATATATTACACTACAAATTTATATACTAGATTACCGATGAGCTGTTGGGTCACTGGGAAACTCTGAGTTTCCCAGCAATGGAGTTTTGTTTTGTGGGTTTTTTTTTTCTTTTCCAGGTTATTTTGCATGCTTTCAATGAATATGACATCGAAATCATGCGTAAACAGCTCCTTTCCCCAGAAAAGGAAAGATTTGGCTTCTATTTCTTGTACGCCCTGCTACCACGTAACTGGTATTTTGAGTCCTTTATTGCAAATAGCTGTTACATGGTAGCAGGACATGCTAGAAATAGCACCCAAATCTTTGGAGATGAGATATGTTGAATGCACTTGAAAATGGAACAAAAATTGTTTCACACTGAAGTTATGAACGGGTCTTTTATGAAATATTCATCATATTTTTGAAGTTATTTTCACTAAAAATATGTTTGAAATATGCCCCAAAAAATTTTTGTAATGGTATTCACTTGAAAATAATTTTAAAAAACATTAAAATATTTTTTAGAGGAAGCTGAAATATAAATACTGTACAAACAGCTTACATTTTTGAAATCACATTCACTTAAAAATATTTCTAAATCATTAAAATATTGTGTTTGACATTTACTGTAAAAAAAAAAACTCATATTTTTCTATTGTCAAATCAATCTAATTGAAAGGTTAGAGTTTCTTCCCTTTCAGGACGAAGTTATATTTGGAACATTTTCCCATTGTACACCGTTTTGGGTATTCATATCCCCAAACCCTGAATATCTCAATAACTACTGTTCCAATTTACATGAAATTTGTTTCATTACATTTGTATTATCATTTCAGGGTAAATTTAATTCATAGTATTTTCCCATTATGTGCCAGTTTGGCTGGGTAACATTGCAAGCAAGCAAGATTCAAACTGACTTTTAATGTCTTATAGCTGAAAAGTTCCTGGCTTTAAGGGTATCGTTAAAGGCCTGGTTGGAGGTTCAACCTTCCAAGTTCTTTTACAGGGTTTAGAAAAAATGAAAGATCGCTGCAATAAGTGTGTGAATCTGAGAGAGGAATATGTTGAATAAAATCATAGTAACTGATCCTCCTGTATTTTTTTTTACCCAAAGCCAGGAACGTTTTAGTACTCCCTCATATATCTATATAATAATCATCATCATCATCGTTTAATGTCCATATATATACACACACGTATGATTTTCATTTTCACGCATTCATAAAATGCGTACACAAATGCACATGCACAAACTATAATTTTAACTAGCTGATAAATGCAAATTTGTGTGTCTCTTGTTGAACATTGAAAGGCCAAGAACAGTAATACATATAATGTGTAAGAAATAGAAAATTGGGTTAACAAATATGATAATAGGCTTGACTTACAAACCTATTTTCTTTTCCCCTTGACTTCCTGACTGAAACTAAACATATAGGTGCAGGCGTGGCTGTGTGGTAAGAAGCTTGCTTCCCAACCATATGGTTTTGAGTTCAGTCCCACTCTGGTACCTTGGCCAAGTGTCTTCTACTAAGGCCTTGGGCCAACCAAAACGTTGTGAATGGATTTGGTAGATGGAAACTTAAAGATGCCTGTTGTGTGATATTAGGAAGAGCATACAACCATAGAAATACCAAAGAAGACAGTAGAACTTGGTGCAGTCTTTTAACTTTTCCAGTTTCTGTCAAACTGTCAAACTCATGCCACCATAGAAAACATGTTAAATAATGATGATGATGATGACTGATGATAATGTTCACTTTTCTGTATCTGCAAGGATCAGACAGAATTTATTTGGGCAAATTTTCTGTAGCCAGATGCCTTTCCTGTCATCAAACCTCACTTGTTTCCAAGCAAAGTAATATTTGTCAATAACTGGAATGAAGGATACTGCCTGTCTGATGGTGATACTTGTTTACAATTGTTGCATGATGTCAAGACAAGGAAGTGCGTGTGCACGCTCGCACACACACACACACACACACACACATATAGAAATATACACTTACAGATAGAAAGAAAGATTATAATTTATTAATTAACCCCTTGCAGATGGATTTAGTACTGACAGTCTGTGGTTTATACTGTTATTAGGCCATTCAGTAACTACATAATTTTTCATACAAAGAATTTTACTATGTATTTGTAGATTCTTCTCGTGGTATGGTCAAAAACACAGTGCTGCATATAGCGAGACATCGTACGGTTCACACACATACACACACACACACACTGTTTCGATGTGGTCAGTATCACTTCCTGTCTGCAAGGGGTTAAACATGACTGACATATACACTTCACCTCTCCTGATACACATAAAGAAAAATATGCTCACACTAATATACCAAAGACAAAGAGAGAGGGATGGAGAGAGAGAGAGACATTAAAACATTCTCATGTCAAATAAGTTGTTGAATCAGCAACGCCAAATAAACTCTGCCAAAATGGCTGAACCAAAACGTCTCAGAATCTCCTTGAGGAAAATCAGTCACTGCTTTCTATTCTCACTAAGCAATTAGTGTAAGACAAGAATGCCCATTACTATTTATTTGTCTATTACAAAGAATGTGATGTTTCGTCAGGTCAAAAATCTTTGTAAATTCTCCTGGAAGTTCATTACATGTCAGATACCATTGAAAAATATCTCTATTATTAGACACTTTCTGAATAATCCAACTTTCAACAATAGAAATCCATCTTATTTTTAACTTTCCCATACTTTAGAAATGTTTGCAGTGTCTACTAATGCTTTTAACCTATTTATAACTAGTAAATAGTCTTAGTGAATGCTATCTTCGTTTTCTGTTTACCATTCCTGTTTGTAATAATAACCTTCTAGAATATAAACTATCCATTTCACGAAATTAAATGAATTGGAATGCTTCACTTGGGTTTTCAAAAACAACTACTTTGCACAATTGATATATTTAAGCACCCCCGTGTGTGTGGTGTATTTGTCAGTGTATGCACATGTTCTACAGGTAATGTTTGTAAGAAAAGATCTTTGCTAATTAAGTTGTTTTTAATCAAGAGCAGCTGTTTTGAGCCATACAAATTTTTGATTAAAACAAGAATTTCTAAAGACTTATTTGGTACCAATTATTGTTTCTTATAGTAACCCATCATTATCATCATCATCACCACCACCACCATTACCATCACTTCAATATCATTCTTATTCCTATCAGCAGTATCATTGTTAACACTCCAGGTAACAACATTATTGTCATCCTACCCTACTCTCATCATCATTATCATCACTATCACCACCACTACCACCACCATCAACATCACCATCCTTGTCTTCATTGTCACTGTTTATACTCATTATTGCTTGAATATTCTCATCCTTTAGTTTGTTGTTGTAACTACAATTATGTTCTTTACCTCTCTCAGTATTATCATCTTCCTCTCATGGTGCTATCAGCACCATTGTAGTCATTCATCATCATCATCGTTATCATCAGTTATGAAATATAAATACCATATTGTATTATACAGTGAGTTTTACGAAAAAAAATTATAAGCCCCTCTACAATCTTACTCTTTTACTCATTTCAGCTATGCGGTTGTAGTCATGTTGGAGCACCACCATGATCTTTCTGACTTCCTCAGTCTAGGTGTTTCACATCACCACTCCTATATGTGCCTTTGTCTCAGTTGTTGATACATTTGGTGTATAAGGGAGTTTGATTCCGCTACCCTTGTCTGTACCTAATGTCGGGCTGTTGGTTCATTCGGTATTGTAGAGAGGAGGATGTCTAGTTCCCTTTCGAAACCATCTACTTCCTTCTTATGCAAATTTCTTAGTTTTTGTGGCAGGGCATTGAAGAGCTTTGGGCCTTTGAACCCTAGGCTATTGCAATACCTGGTCCTGAATTTAGATGGAGTGGACGGTACCTTTGGTACAATACAATGGCGGCCAGTTCTGCCATTTGTATAACATGCAATGCCAAAGTTAGGTGCTAGCCCTTCTAGGATTTTCCATATGTATATTATTGCATATCTCTCATGCCTTCGCTCCAGGAAGTAAAGCTGTAGTTTACTCAGCCTATCCCTGTAGCTCATCAGCTGCACTGTTTTAATCTTTTTAGTGTAGTGGCATTGGATTGCTTCACAGGGTCAACATAGTTTCTTGATCTCTTGTCTTGAAGGACCTCAGTATCCATACTGCCAGTTGTCTGTACTTTGCTGCCATCTTGCATATGAAATGATGTGTCATTGCACATACTGATCCCCAAGTCTTTCACTGCCTGTGACTCTGGAATTGTAGTGCCTTCGGGTCCTGTAAATGTAGATTGTACTGTATTTGTGAGTTGATAGTGCAGTGTTTGAAATTTTCCAGTATTAAACTGCATGTTGTTTATTTTGAGCCACTTGTATATTGAGTTATAAAGAGTTTATAAAATGAAAAAATAAAATATTTCATTGTGAATGACATGAAATGTGTAATGGAGATAAGAGATAAGAAATAAAAAATAAGGATAAGTCAAGGTATGCATAACAAATGCTAATTAAAAAATAAATAAAATAAGATAAAGGTATCATGGGAAATGGTTTTATAAAATATTTGTAAAATATATTAGAGGCACAGAAATGTGTGGAATAGTAACAGTTCACAGGGGGTTTACCTTATACTTAGGGGAGGTGCAAGATCTAGTAATCCGTTGCAAATATACATTTTATAACTATAAGAGAAGAAAATCCTAGTATTGAAGGGGAATGTATGTAATATAAATATTGAAAGAGTGCAGATTAAAATGGTAGGGGTTATTAGAGAAGCAATACTACGTATATTTCTAGACAATTGAGGGTAGGTTATGAATAATATGACACCCTGGTTAATTTCTGCCACCAAATCATAGTATGATGTGTATATTATTATCTGATTCTAAAATATTTGAAGATATGGGTAATCCTATGTACACAAGATATTCTAAGTTCTAATTTACTATTAATTAGGTTTTGCTTATCTCTATATTTAAAATTTTGTAAATTTCCATATAGCATAGTTCACATCCATATCGGCTGTCTTTGTATGGCTGAGCTCTACGGACTATATCCCATGTTAGGCTAAATTCACTATTGCTATCCTTAAGTTCCCAGATTTTCATAGATAATGAGGTGCTGTTGGCTTTATGTCTAAGTCTAAAAGATAAAAAATGGTTATTTAGGAGCTTCTTCACATCTACAGAGCACCCGATATAAATGAAGTTATTTGTTTCTGTCTTTATTGTACATTTGTATATAACATTCTGAGCTAAACACCGACCCAATAACAGGCATTGAGACCCTACCCTATAATTACAGCTACGGATATTATTTCTATTATTATTATTATTATTATTATTATTATTATTATTATTATTATTACTATTATTATTATTGTTGTTATTATTATTATTATTATTATTGGTATTACTTCTATCATTTATAGTATTATCCTTAGAAGTGTCACTTAAATTCTTTGTAGTATTATCAAGTGTTATGTCAATAATACTCAAGTTATTATGAGGGTAATCCCAAAAGTAAGGTATCCAAAAATATTTAGAAATCACAGAAATTTATTGTCAATGATGTTCTATTTTTCTATATAATCGCTATTTCAGTCGATGCATTTTTGTAGGCACTGGGGCAGTTTTTCTATGCCCATGTCATACCAGCTCACTGCTATGTCGTTGAGGAAATGTTGAACCTCATCTTTCACCTCATTGTCGTTGCTGAAGCACTTCCGGCCAAATGTTCTTCCAACTTGGGGAATAGGTGGTAGTCACCGGGTGCCAAGTTTGGTGGGTTGCTGTTTATGGTCTTCTGTAAGCATTCATGGGACCCATTTTGTGCACACCTTCCGATATTGCAACTTTTCTCTCAAAACCCTATGAATAGTGCTTTGGGAAACCTCAGGAACCAAAATGTGGAGATCATCCAGAGTGATCCACTGATTTTCATGCAGGATTTGCTTAACCTTCACAACTGTCTCGCCGAAAATTGATGGTCGCCCACTTCTTTCTTCATCATGAATTTCCGTACGACCAGCTGCAAACTCCCTATACCACTTGCGGACGTTTTTGACATCCATGCACGACTTGCTATACACTTCCGTTAATTAGCAATGAATTTCAATTGGTTTAATGCTTTTTGCATTGAAAAACCGAATAACTACATGAATGTCACACTTGGCGGTAGTGTCAATCAAGAACTCCATCAAATACAACTGCCAAGTCAAGACTGAGTGTGGCAGTGAGGCATGCACAGGTACAAGCGCATGCACAACAAATACAACAGTATTGCCAATAACCGCACGCAGTTTTCCTGCATCCCCAGCACTTTGGAGTCCTTACCTTTGGGATTGAAACAGCCGTAATGCATTGATACCCGTTGTTACTTGTTTGCTTTTTATTCACCTAACTTCGAGCTACACAGACTATACCAAACTGGCTTGGTGCCTCAATTGAAGTACCTCAATTGAAGTACCTAATTCAACTGAAACTCAGTTATTGGATGGATTCTTAGAACTTTTAAAACAAGAGATCAGGAAACCATGATGGTCCTCTGGAGGACTCTTGTCCTAAGCCACTTTGACTATTGCTCTCAGCTATGGTCACCAACCAGTGTCAAATTAATCTCAGAACTTGAGGCAATCCAACGAAGCTACATGAAGAAGATAGCCTCTATGCAGCATATAAGCTATTGGGAAAGACCTAAGAGATTAAGACTCTATTCCTTAGAGCGTAGGTGAGAAAGATATGCCATAATATACATCTGGAAGATCCTTGTCCCAAACTTTGGCATCGAAAGTTACACAAATAAAAGAACTGGACACTACTGTATAGTGCCAAGGACTCCAAATTTGCCATCAAGATGTAGGACAAGATACTGCAATAGCCCGGGCTTCAGACGTCCACAGCTCTTCAGTATCCTCCCGAAGGACCTGAGAGACCGGCATGGGGTGGATGTAGGTATCTTCAAAATAAAGCTGGACCTTTTCCTGTTAAGTGTCCCAGATGAACCAACTTCACAGCAGGAGGTGCAGATGAGGGCAGCTGCATCAAACTCTCTCATGCACCAAATGTCAATTCCTGAAGTAAAATTCGTGAAGTAAAATTATGTAGCAACACCAAATGGCAGTGCCCCAGCATGGCCACAGCTTATGAGCTGAAACTAGATAAAATGAAAATACACACACACACACATCCATTTTCTGTATTAGTAATGTGTGTGTGTGTGTGTGTGTGTATATATATATATATGTGTGTGTGTGTGTGTGTGTGTGTGGTGTGATGGATAGTTTGTTATTTTATATTTTTAATTTTATACAGTATAGTAGGGTCAACTGGGCACTGTCTATAAGTAAAACAGCACCATGACGCAAATCACTCTGCCAGAAATGTGGAAATGACATGCTGTACTGCTTAGCATTTGTGCCAGAAGCTCCAATACAAACAGATGGTGAACACACAGAGAACAACCGTTGGCTTGCTGTGTCCCCAAAACATGTACTGAGAGTGATAAAAATCAAATATTCAGTCAACATCATGATGTTTGGAGTGATCACTAGCGATGGTGACGTTATGCCTCCTTTCATCTTCTCACATGGCCTCAGACTCAACATAGATGCCTACATCATGTGCCTGGAGGAGGTAGTGCTGCCCTGGGTCAAGAGGATGGCTGCTGGAAGACCCTATGTGTGGCAACAGGACTCTGTACCATGCCACACAAACAGGAGAGCCCAGTCATAGCTGTCAAACAATTTCTGTGACCACATTACTCCTAACATCTGGCCACCTAACTCCCTAGACTGCAACTCCTTTGATTATTATGTGTGGGGTGCAGTTGAGCGAGAGACCAACAAAACTCCTTGTAACACACCAAAGATGTACTGAAGGCAAGGATTATGGCAGCATTCACCAACTTAAACAAGGAGACCGTCCAGAAGAATTGCAGGAGATTCTGAAGTCGTCTGGAGGCCATGGTTGAAGCCAATGACGATTTTATTGAATGAATTTACTCTTTAGTATTTCAAGATATTTTTATGTAATTTTGGTAAATATATCTGTTAAAATGAGATGTCAGTGTTATTTTTATTTTTACATTATTTAGACGACAGTTTATTCACTGCACTCTGTATATATATGTGTGTGTGTGTGTGTGTGTTTGATTCTCTCATTGTGAATGTCAAATGAGGGTTTACATATATATACACACACTCAATCATTTTCTGTATTAGTAATATGTGTGTATGTTTGTGTGTATTTTATGTGTATGTATTTGTGCCTCTTCTTGGCATTGTGTATTGTAAATAGGTGTCGCTGTCATACAGATAGTGTCGTCTGTTTGTAATCTATGAAAAATGTGTCAGGTCATGGGGGAAATAGTGCCTTGCTTGGAAACAGGTGAGAGTTAGCAATTGGAAGGGCATCCAGCAAAAGAAAAATCTACTCAAAAAACTTATGTCTGACCTATGCAAGAATAGGAAAGCAAACATTAAAACAAAGACAATGACAGTAACAGTGAAAGCAGTGAAACCCACCCACCCACTCACCTGTATCAGAATATGTTTTGCTGAATGAATTTTTTTATTAAAAAAATTTTTTTTTGTCCCAGTTATTAGACTGAGGTGAAGTTGGAACACTGCCTTGAAGAGCTTTCAGTCAAATAAATCGACCCCAGTACTTTTTTTGATAAGCATGGTACTTGTTCTATCGGACTCTTTTTGCCATACTGCTAAGTTATGGGGACCTGAACACACCAACACTAGTTGTCAAGCTGTGGTGGGGAATAAACACAGACTAAAAGACACACACACTTATACAGTAGGCTTCTTTCAGTTTCTGTCTATGAAACCCACTCACAAGGCTTTGGTCAGCCTGAGGCTATAGTAGAGGACACTTGCCCAAGGTGCCATGCAGTGAGACTGAATCCAGAACCATGTCGTTGGGAAGCAAGTTTCTTACCACACAGCCATACGTGTGTACAAACCCAGTTTCTTCAGTAAAGCATGTTATCTATCTTAGGGATTATTGTATAAAATATAAAAGACCATTTAATATCTGAAACTTCAATTCCAGACACAACACTTGACATCTATGTTTTTATTTTTAATTTTCCTCTTTGATTAGGCAGAAGGCCAGTTAATTTAGTGTTAGTAATTATTGCTTGAATCAATCCCAGTGTATTGTTAGTTCTTATTGATGCGAGGAAAGAGTAAATCAATCCAGATTTGAATTCATTGTATCCCATAATGCATGTAATTCCCTGCACTTCTGTTTTAGTTCCTTTCTCATGGTTTTTGGTTTTACTTTTTTAATATCAATCTGCCCAGGACTACTGTTGGTTTTATGATAAAACTTCATATTTAAAATTATCTAAATTAAAACCTTCCATCAAAATTTCTCTTAATTTATGTCCCAAACATCAGATTAATGACAGTTATTTTCTTAAATTCTTCATTATTTTCAAAATTAATTGAAACAAAAGTAGTATATTTCAAGAGGAATTTGGTAATGAAAGGGTTAAAGTGATCTAAATCAAAACCTTCCTTCAAAATTTCTTCTTAATTTATGTTTCAAAGTACCAGATTAATGACAAAGTTATTTTACTAAATTTTTCGTTATTTTCAAAATTAATTGAAACAAAGGTAGTATATTTCAAGAGAAATATAATAAAGGAAGGGTTTACAGTAGCTTCTAACTTGGGCATAAAGACTGAAATTTGGGGGAGATGGAATTAGTTGATAATATTAGTCCACTACATGATTGGTACTTAATCATATTGACCCTGGAGAAATGAGAGGCAATGTTTCTCTTGGCAGGATTTGAACATAGGACAGAGAGAGTCAGAGAATTCGAATAAATGCTGAAAGGCAGTTTATCTAAAGTTCTAATGATACCACTAATCTCTCCCTCACCACTGCCCCCATAAAATAAATAATCACAGCTGTTGTAAGAGAACTGAAATGTTAAAAACTTTGGAAACAATAGTTGTGAAAGGTTTGAAGTTCTGATTCCAGTTACACCCGATAAAACTAAAAGGTCAGAACTCACTTCTGCTAAATTCCATCCAGACCACTTCCAAAATATATAACAACATGAAATGTGTGGAAACCAAGGATGGAGCCTCTACATATTAGCTTTATTTGCTAGAAATAGCAGCAAAGTTTCCTTCAAATCACACCCACCTATCTTAAAACAGAAATAAAACCAAGAACAATGTAACTCTAGATTTAGAAAATGTCATGGTTGATTAGAGCTGACCCATGGCTAAACAATAATGACAAGATCAACAATATAAAATGTGTGAAACCACAATTGGAGCCTCTATACAGTTGCTTGATTTGCCAGAAATAGCTGTAAAAAGTTCTCCTTATCATACCCTGCTGTCTTAAACAGGAACAACACATGAGACACTGTAATGCAAGATTTACAAAATGTCAGGAATGTCTGTAATCAAAAGTTTGCTTGATTAGGACTCAGCCAGGGCTAAACAATATTACCAATATGGAATGTGTAAAACCAATGAGGGAGTCTCTACACAATCACTTGATTTACTAGAATTAACAGAACAATTTTCCTCAAATCACACCCTGTCATCTTAACCCTATAGCTTTCAGATTTCTCTGTCAAATGTAATGCTTATTTATTCACAATCATCATCATCATCGTTTAACGTCCGCTTTCCATGCTAGCATGGGTTGGACGATTTGACTGATGACTGGTGGACCAGGAGGCGACACCAGGCTCCAATCTGATTTGGCAGAGTTTCTACAGCTGGATGCCTTTCCTAACGCCAACCACTCTGAGAGTGTAGTGGGTGTTTTACATGCCACCGGCATGAGGGCCAGTCAGGCGGAACTGGCGACGGCCACGCTCGAAATGGTGTGTTTTACGTGCCACCTGCACAGGAGCCAGCCCATCGGCACTGGCAATGATCTCGCTTGAATGTCTTTTCATGTGACAGGGAGGCAACGTTGGTAACGATCAATGGCTATGCTCAAAAGGGTGTATTTTACGTGTCATTTGCATAGGGGCCAGCCCATCGGCTCTGGCAACGATCTTGCTCAAATGTCTTTTCACGTGCCACTGGCACAATGTTTTGAATTAATCATGCAGTATCTTGTAGCTTTGAGATTTCAATGATGTGATTGTTTACTTTTAGAATGACATTGTGAGATAGGTGTGAGAGGCTGAATCTGGTCAGTTTAAACATAAAACAGGTAGAATATTTGGGTTGTGTATGGCCAATTTAAATGTTAAAGGGTTTAAACAGGAATGAAATATGAGACAATGTTATGCCTTAGGCTAAACAACAACAACAACAGCAACACCAGCACCAACAGCAGTGTGGAATGCATAAAATGGGATTCAGCAGACATTGACATTTTGTTTCTGTAATGACATTTTTGGTTTTTTTGTAGATGTCAGCATTTGATGATGACAAGGCATTTAAATAATTCTTTTATCTTTTATCTTTTACTTGTTTAAGTCATTTGACTGCGGCCATGTTGGGGCACCGCCTTGAAGGATTTTTAGTCAAACAAATTGGCCCTAGGTCTTATTTTTTTAAAGTTTAGTACTTATTCTATTGGCCTCTTTTGCTGAACTGCTAAGTTACAGGAGTGTAAACACATCAACACTGGTTGTAAAATGGTAGGGGTGACAAACACACACATACACTGACTCACACACAACCATATATATGATGGGCTTCCTTCAGTTTCCATCTACCAAATCCACTCACAAGGTTTTGGTTGACCCGAGGCTATAGTAGAAGACACTTGCCCAAGGTGCCATGCAGTGGGACTGAACCCAATGCCATGTGGTTGGGAAGAAAGCTTCTTACCACACATCCATGCCTAAATTTTGGAACAAGGCCAGAAATTTTAGGAGAATGTGGTTAGTCAATTACATCTCCCTCAGTATGTGGCTGGTACTTTATTTTATCTACCAATAATGGATGAAAGGCAAAATTGCTTTTGGTAGGATTTGAACTCGGAAAATAGTGAGCTGGAAGAAATGCCACTAAACATTTTGCCCGATGTGTTAATGATCCTGTCTGCGTGTTACCATATTCTTGTTGAAATAAACTGCTTTTGAAAATCATGAAGTATTTTACCTGTTTTATGTTCAAATTGGCCAGATCTGGTCTCTTACATCTACCCTACAATGTCATTCCCACAATATCCAATCACATCATAAAAATCTCAAAGTTATGAGAGAATAGATGATTAATTTAAAACATTGTGAATAAATAAGCATTATATTTGACAGAGTAATCTGAATGCTGAAGGGTTAGACTGGTATTTGGAACATAGATAACAGGTTTTAATTTAGATTGTTTGAAAACAGGAAGTTTGCATTATAGAACTTGGGGGTAGTGTTAGGCAGGTTGGTATCATGCCTTGATGTCACATGAACCAGTTCTCTGCAACCTGCAAGATTACATGCCCTAAAAGATGCAGCTTTATTCTAGGTGATGAGAGATGGGATCAGAATATAACAGATTTTTTGCTGAAGAGGAGCTGTGTGTATGTCTGTATGTGTTTGTATAATCACTCTGCTGTGGGTAGTGATGATACAATAATCTCCCTTGTCAAAGGGTTTTGTGTTGTTTTTATGCCTTAAAAAACATGTGGGATAAGATATTTCTTTAAAAAAAGCCCAAAACATAAACAAAAAAAAAAAACAGGTAAGGGTTAGCAATAAGAAGGGCATCTGATTGTTAAAACAGAGACTCAATAATATGTTCATCTAATTCCTGCTATCATGGAAGAACAGATGTAAAAGCATACAAACGAATGAATATTTCTGTTAAGAAAGCTTCAATAATGTCAGCAACGAGATACATCAACCTTGAAAATATCAACATTAGCAAACTCATCACCATTGTTAATGCAGCTGCTGCTATCACCACCACCACCACCAACACCACCACTGCTACTACCACCACGGCTGCCAAATCCACCATCATCTTGAGAGGCTGCTACTCTAATTTCTAGGCAGTAGCTTCTCATCACATATCTATTTGTCTGTTGTTAGCTAATAAACTAGATCTAGAGTATTGTAAAAGCATTCTGTAGAATCAATAACTTACACATTTTTACTTATCTAAACTTGCTTTGACTAAGCAACAACATTGTTTCTTTACTGTTTTTAGATAGTTTTATTTTTGGATTTGGTTTTCTTGGTTCTTGATGTGAGCTTTTGTATTAAAACAGATTTTGTTGTATCACAAGAGGGTCATTATGCCATTAATAAACACATGCACTGGTTCTGTTTCACTTCTTTTATATATTTTTGGTCAGTTGCTTAACCATCTAACCAATTAACTAATCGATTGTTTAATTAATTGTTCAGTCAAATAAGACCTGGAACAGAGAGGGTATGTCATTGATGAAGTTGTGAATGGTGATGAAAGGGATTTGGCAAACCGAGCTGCTTGACTGATTGGTTAATCAAATAATTGATGAGTTAACTGGCTAGATGATTAACCAATTGACTAATGATACTAATAAAAGTGAAATACTACCAGTGTGTGTTTGTTGGTGTTGACACCTTTCTGATATACAGCAAAATTTTAGATAGTTGTTTTGGTAGAAATGTTCTTATAAGCCAATGTATTGACACCAGTATATTACTGCTACTTAATCCTTTTTAATACCAACCTGATGAAACAACCTCTACTTCTATCATACAGACTTCCAGTTTGAAAGTGATATAAATGAGAAAAAAAACAACTTTCCATTAAGATTTCATGTTAATTAATATTGTAAACACCAGCTTAATAATAGTTTTAATCTAGGACACAAAGCTAGAAATTTTAAGGGGAGGAAGAGTTAGTTGATAATATCATTAAACTCTATACTTGACTGGTACTGTATTTTATTGCTACCAAAGGGATGAAAAACGAAGTTGACTTGAGCAGGATTTGAATTCAGTATATAAAGAGCTCAAACAAATATGTAGCGAACAACTATCAAATACCTAAGCGAGGAATCATGTGTAACTTGTGTATTGTGGTAATATGCATCAAATATGAAGAACAATATTAACTGCTTATTAAGATGGCCATTTATTAATATGATTATTATGTTGTTGCAATATAGAAAATACAAGTTTGAGTTGTGGTGTGTACACAAGTTGTTGTTGTTGCAGTAAACATATCATCTCAAGTTCCATGGTCCATTGTGTATGGCAAACTTCATCTGTGAGTTACTACTAAAGAGAGACAAAGTAATAGCATATAACTATGTAGAGAGGATGATAGATCTGCTGTTGTGTGTGTTGACCAGCATGTTGAAAGAGTTGCTCTTCAGGTAGACATCAAGTGACCAAAATAGAAAGAACTTATTTGCTGTTGTGTTTTTATATCTTTCTAACTAAACTAGGTCGAGCTGAAAGCAAAGACTTTCTCCATCAGTTGTGACCTATGTATGACATGTGAAAAATCAAGAAGTCAGCTTATTCTCATAAATTTCTTAGTGCAACAGGCTTGAACAATAGGCTGATGACTTAAGAAAATTTGGATTCAGTTTCAAATCCTATCTCAGAAATTTGCTAGCTGTTCACTACAAATACGTTTGCTCTAATAATTCTGCACATTTCCTACACTATAAATAACTCAGCCTAATAAAGATAAAGTTATTTTACTAAATTCTTCATTATTTTCAAAATTAATTGAAACAAAGACTGTATATTTCAGTGGAAATAACAAAAGGGCTAA